>NC_044509.1:4122446-4157446 GCF_902362185.1 Chanos chanos | reverse complement strand
GTTGAAGAGGAAGGAGTCCTGGTACTCCTTCATGTACTGAGAGGAGCGCTGCTCATCCAGGAACAGGGAGTAGACTCTCTTTATATCCTCCACCTGCACCTCCGTACCCTTAGGGAGGAGTCACAAAATTGATCAACCAGAGCTCACAAATTCCACCTCATGTAGCCAGCAGTTACACTAAGAGAGTAGGTTGTGAGGTCATCACAGACAGTCACACTAAGAGAGTAGGTTGTGAGGTCATCACAGACAGTTACACTAAGAGAGTAGGTTGTGAGGTCATCACAGGCAGTTACACTAAGAGAGTAGGTTGTGAGGTCATCACAGGCAGTTCTTTAAAGTTGACGATTTAGAGTGGAATCTGTGACCTTATGGATTTGATTTCATTGCGGTCGCACTCTCAGGCTGTCTAGTGTGTTATGGGTAATCTGAGGGGTTTGTTTAATGTATTAAAGCAAAGCATGTCTCCCAGACTGTTCTGTGTGTTAATGCAAAGGGTGTGTTAGAGACTTTTGTGTGGTAAGCTGGAGGGTTTATGGGAGAGAGAGAGAGAGAGAGAGCGAGGGAGAGAGAGACAGGGAGAGAGAGAGAGGAAGCAAAGAGACAGGCCATGTGTGAGAGTGTTTGGTGTGTTACAGTGGAGGGTTTGAGAGAGAGACAGGTCACATATGAGAGTGTTTTGCGTGTTACGGTGGAGGGTCTAAGAGACAGGTGGAACAGAGAGATGTAGGCTGTATACAGGCAGACGTGTGTGTGTGTGCGTGTATGTGTGTGTGTGTGTATGTGTGTGTGTGTGTGTGTGTGCGTGTATGTGTGTGTGCGTGTGCGCGCGTGTATGTGTGTGCGTGTGCGTGTGCGCATGTGTGTGTGTATGTGTGTGCGTGTGCGCATGTGTGCGTGTATGTGTGTGCGTGCGTGTGTATGTGTGTGCGTGCATGTGTATGTGTGCGTGCGTGTGTATGTGTGTGCGCGTGCGTGTCTTTTTTTTTTTTTTACCCTGCGTTTGCGGCACACCAGTCCGGCCGTGCTGATGAGCTGGATGGCGTAACGTAGCGATGTTTCCTGCCCGATACGCGTCAAGACTGTATGAGCTTCCTCACTCAGCTCCACATCCTCTTCCTCACACCTAAACACACACATCAAAAAGGAGTGTCAGCACTATGCTTGAATTTTTGGCTCCAACAGTGTGTGTGTGTGTGTGTGTGTGTGTGTGTATATGTGTGTATATGTGTGTGTGTGTGTGTGTGTGTGTGTGTGTGTATATGTGTGTATATGTGTGTGTGTGTGTGTGTGTATATGTGTGTATATGTGTGTGTGTGTGTGTGTGTGTGTATGTGTGTGTGTGTGTGTGTGCTTTTGCCATCGGTCCTGAGTGCTACAACATTCTGTTGTAATGGCAATGAAGACATCACCATATCAAACGTTTTTAGACGCTGTCTTCAGCAGAGCCGAGTAACAAATTCCTCAGAGCTGCATGCCTTAAAAACAGGATTTTTTTTTTTTGAGTCTGGTTTTCAGACGGCAGCAGACAGGATGCTGGCGATGGGGCCTTTCTCTGACCTGATCTTTAGGATCTGCCTGGTCTCTTTCTCGGTGTAGGGTGAGGTGGCGATGATGAGCAGGCGGTCCAGCATGTCGATGGGGATGCCGTGAGGAGACTGGTAGTTGGTGCCTCTGATCCTGCAGAACAAACGACAGAGGAAAAAAAAAAAACGGTAGTGAGAACAGGAAAGACAACAGGCACGCAGTTCCACGGGATTATTCCTCTGCTCCAGGCCAAGCCTTGGTCTACAGAGTGTGTGAGTGTGTGTGTGTGTGTGTGTGAGTGTGTGTGTGCGAATGCATGTGTAAATATATGTATGTATTTGTGTGTATAGTCGTATGTGTGTATTTGTGAGTACGTGTGCGTGTGTGTGTGTGTACCTGGTGATGCCTCGGTTGGTGGCCATAATGAGAACAGGTGAAAGGTCACTCTCCAAGGCACGGTTCAGGAAGGAGAAACACTCGATGTCCAACATATGAACTTCATCTATAAACAAAACCTGATCCAGAGCACACAACATCAGTCAGGACACACCTTAACACTCATGTCCACACCTTAACACTCATGTCCACAGATTAACACGATCGTCCACACCTTAAGGCTAATGTCCACACCTCAACACTAATGTCCACACCTTGAAACTAATGACCAAACCAACGAAAACCGTTGTCTTCTGTTCCTCCCACCCCACCAATACTCAAGACGCCCACCTTTACACAGACCGTGGGGTTCAGACTCCGGGCTGACACTGGCCTGTTGGACTCAGAGGGCTAAAAAACTCACCCCAGGTATAATCTCTGCCTTTCCCTCCTCTCTCCACTCCGACACCTTCGCATTGATCTGCTCCCGCACCTCCGACTTTATCTCTCCGGTGTCTCCTGCACGGACACACACACACACACACACACACACACACACACACACAGCCAGAGATCAGAAAACAACCACGACACACCCCGCACAGACCTCCGGAGACGTCTCAACAACCTTTTCTCAAATCCCTTTCGTTTTCTTTACACTCATAACATTTACTCTCTGAGTGGGTGCTTTGGGCACCGAGTGGGACTTTTAAAATACCGGTTGAATGACCGTTTTAGAAAACCACACACAAAAGAAACCGTCCCGTGTGCTGACAGCAGGCGAGGTCACAGGCAGAAGGCCGAGAGAGACACGAGAAGGTCCAAACCTGAGAACAGGGCCAGGAAACCCTGTGTGCGACTGTTAATGACGTCGATCTCATGAAGAGAGACGGTGTGGACCACCTCCTTACGCTTCTGCAGCTCCCCCTCTGGACACTGCACGAACTGCGTCTGAGGGAAGAATAAAAATAAGAAAAGGTGAGCCCACCCCCCCCCAGGCGGGAGGTCAAAATGGCCGAGGGACACGCACGAGTTTAATCTTTCATTATTCGCAATGTTATATACGAACGTTTAAGGAGACAAGCCTGTTGGTAGATAGAGAAGACAGATTTTACCCACAGACTCTTCATCCAACAGAAATGAGGTCTGTGTTTTGTGCATGTCCCAGTTTCAATCTAATCTTAGTTCAGCCGTCATTTCTCAGGCATTACCTGGTGGTTACCTGCACCTCTTACATGACCTACTTACTGACACACCACTTCAAATGGACACTTTTACGCACGAGATGTGAGGCACTCAAGCACTAAGCAGAGCATCGCCCAGTTTTTAATTCGTTTGAACGCTCAGTGACTTTCAATAATTATCTGGAACCCAGAGTAATTCACTCTGTGTGTGTGTGTGTGTGTGCGGTGCCTACCTGTGCCCCCATGGCGTCGTAATCTCGGGCTCGTGTGAAGGAGCGGCCCAGTTTACTGATCTTGCCCGTAGCTTTGTCTATGGTGATGACATCACTACACAGGACAGGAGAGGAGGAGGAGAGCCAATCAGAACAAAGTTCTCAACCAAGCACGCATCCGAACCACAGGCGTGTTTAAGTACTGCCACAACATTTCATCTATGCACCCTGCACCCTCAAGATTCTGGACTATTAGTCATTCCAAGAGTTAAAAAGAAGTCCACTGTCAACCGAGCCTTTTCCTACCACTCTCCCTTCCTCTAGAATAGTCTACCAACAGAAATTACAGAATCAAACTCTCTTCATAACTTTAAAACCAAACTAAAGACTTATCTATTTTCTCTAACTTATGGATTATATCATTTTGATTTGACTTTGTTGTGTACATGTAAAGCCCTTTGAGACTATAAACAGTGATACTGGGCTCTAAACAAACTTGTATTTTTATTATTATTATTAATATTATTATTATTACTTTCTCTAAGCAGAGAATAAACATGCTGCCTGCAAATAAATCAGAAAAACTACACAGGTCCAGTCTAACACAGAAACAGACAGATTTTGCATTATGAAATAACTAAAAGAACAGAGTGACTGTACATTTTTAATAAACTCAGTCTGTGCATTTTCATAAAAGTCAGTTTTAATAAAATCAGTCTGTGCCTTTTAATAAAATCAGTTTGAATAAAATCAGTCTGCTCACCCTGCCTGGATCCTCTCTTTACTTAAACTCTCTATCATTTTACTGCCCAGGTCATAGATGGTCTCCATCTCCGTGGTCTTCAGAGTCAGCTTGCCTACTTTGGCTCCCTGCAGGAGGAGGAGGAGGAGAAGGAGGAGGAGAAAAATTAAAAAAAGAAAAAAAGACAAACATACTCATTTCAAACGGGTTCAGTCAAGGACAGCTTCCCTTCTGGGTAACTGAGTTTTTAATGAACCCGTCTCCGAGATGTCGTCTGAAAGCGCGCACACACACACACACACACACACACACACACACACCTCATTTATCAGTCTCATGAGAGTTCAGCTGGGGACAAGGGAACTTATCGTCAATCTAGTCTATATTACACTGAAAACCTGATTTCCCTTTTGGGAGGTGATAGATATCTTTAATATCATCATCTCAGGTATAATAAATTGTTTATTATGACGTGGAAGACAGCTGAGGGGACGCTGGCTTTGTCTTCGCTCCCCGTAGGACAGACAGACAGTCAAGAAGCACTAAAGTTAACTTCTTCTCTTCCATAAAGAAAATAGTTTGTGTGGATATTAGGCCTCTATCCTGACTGATTTTTCAATTACTTGGAAAATGACAGGTGGAAAAAAAAACAACAACTATAAACTGTAGTGAACCGTTAGATTGTGGAATTCTTTACCAACAGCTTTTTGATTTAAAAATGAAATCAGCAGCTTTCAGTAAGGTTCTGAATAGGCTGGAAGAACCTGAGTTTGCTGTTAAACAATCATTTCCAGAAACTGAGAGAAATGAACAAACAAACAAACAAAAAAACACAGAACTCTAAAATTTCACTGAAATTAAAAATAGGACCAAATGTCTCTGTGTGATACTTTACTCAGCTGCTTATCAAATGATCAAAATCAAAGTTCATGTTTTTAAACTCCTGGGTGTACAGTCACTGCACACTCCTCATCAGGAGAAACATGTCTTTTATAAAGTGTGTGTAATGTCACTGTTTTGGCCAGAAAAACATACCACACTGATGGACTTTATGACGGTGTCAAAACAAATGTGTGTTGTGTCGTGTTGTGTGACTGGTAGCAACGTAATGAGAGCAGAACTGATCAGTGTAAACCCTGACAGTTCCCCTGAGGTTGACAGCTGTCTGAGTACAGGATGAGGGATAGAAACACACACACAGGATCCAGACTCACCGTTCCTGTGGCCGGCCTGTCGATCTGAATCTCCACCACCTCTCCTTCAATGATCTCTGTCTCCTCCCTACAAAACACACAGGACCAGCCTAATGAATCCACCCCATCCTCATCCAACAAATAACACACACACACATCTGACAAATAACATACACACATCTGACAAATACCCTACACACATCCGACAAATACCACACACACATCCGACAAATACCACACACACATCCGACAAATACCACACACACATCCGACAAATACCACACACACATCCGACAAATACCACACACACATCCGACAAATACCACACACACATCCGACAAATACCACACACACATCTGACAAATACCACACACACATCCGACAAATAACACACACACATCCGACAAATACCACACACACATCCGACAAATACCACACACACATCCGACAAATACCACACACACATCCGACAAATAACACACACACATCCGACAAATACCACACACACATCTGACAAATACCACACACACATCCGACAAATAACACACACACATCCGACAAATAAGATACACACACATCTGACAAATACCACACACACATCCGACAAATAACACACACACATCTGACAAATAACACACACACATCCGACAAATAAGATACACACACATCTGACAAATACCACACACACATCCGACAAATAACACACACACATCCGACAAATACCACACACACATCCGACAAATACCACACACACATCCGACAAATACCACACACACATCTGACAAATACCACACACACATCCGACAAATAACACACACACATCCGACAAATAAGATACACACACATCTGACAAATACCACACACACATCCGACAAATACCACACACACATCCGACAAATAACACACACACATCCGACAAATAACACACACACATCCGACAAATAACACACACACATCCGACAAATAACACACACACATCTGACAAATAACACACACACATCTGACAAATAACACACACACATCTGACAAATAACACACACACATCTGACAAATAAAACACACACATCTGACAAATAAAACATACAGCACCAGCCTAATGTCTCCCCCTCATTCTCAACAAATGGATACCACAAATAAAACTACACAAAAAAAAAACACCAACACAATATTAAATTGATGCAATATGCAAATAAATTTTGCATTTCCCCCCACTGACAACCAAACCGAAACGCCTGTCTTTTCTCTCTCATTAAACATATACCCTGACAGTCCCACCCACTTCATTCTGTCTTCTCTCCCTCATTAAACATATACCATATCCAATATAACATATACCACATACAGTATAATGTATATCATTATACTGTATAACATATACAGTCCCACTCACTTGATTCTGTCTTCTCTCCCTCATTAAACATATACCATATCCAGTATAACATATACCACATACAGTATAATGTATATAATTATACTGTATAACATATACAGTCCCACTCACTTGATTCTGTCTTCTCTCCCTCATTAAACATATACCATATCTAGTATAACATATACCATATACTGTATAATGTATACAGTCCCACCCACTTGATTCTGTCTTCTCTCCCTCATTAAACATATACCATATCCAGTATAACGTATACCGTATACAGTATAATGTATATCATTATACTGTATAACGTATACAGTCCCACCCACTTGATTCTGTCTTCTCTCCCTCATTAAACATATACCATATCCAGTATAACATATACCGTATACAGTATAATGTATATCATTATACTGTATAACGTATACAGTCCCACTCACTTGATTCTGTCTTCTCTCCCTCATTAAACATATACCATATCCAGTATAACGTATACCGTATACAGTATAATGTATATCATTATACTGTATAACGTATACAGTCCCACTCACTTGATTCTGTCTTCTCTCCCTCATTAAACATATACCATATCCAGTATAACATATACTACATACAGTATAATGTATATAATTATACTGTATAACGGATACAGTCCCACTCACTTGATTCTGACCCCGATGGCCTTGCGGAAAGCCTGACTGAGTGCCTCCGTTTTGCTCATCTCCAGAGAGAAGATCTCACTTCCTGCCAGAGCAGTGAAGGGCGTGTCCGGGCCAAGTGACTGAGCAATGCCTGTCCAATCAGAACGCACGAATTTAAAACAAAAGTCCAGAGGTACGGACCTCTGTCAGTAAAAACCAAAAGCTACAGGAACATTCTGTTAACACCAGCCATGCATGAATCACTACATCCCCGTACGAACATCATAGGAAAATGAGGGGAAGGCTCATATAAGGCTAAACAAACGTTGCTGTGGTTACCCATAGCGATGGCTGTCTTCCCTGTGCCCGGCTGGCCGGCAATGAGGACAGCACGGCCGGCGATGTGTCCATCTTTAATCATCTCTAGGATCAGTCCTGCTGCCCGCCGGGAGGCCAGCTGACCCACCATCCCCTGAGACACCTGGGAAACAGAGAGAGAGAGAGAGAGAAAAAAAAACGTCTGTCAAAAGCAGCTTGACCTGAAAAAATGTTTCTTACTTATCTAGTGTTAAGTCACTATGGGAAAGAATCATCCACTCTGTCTCTGAGGGTATCCTCTGTGCTGAGGGTTGTGTTTGGACAAGCATTAAGATATCTGTTAGATATCTAATAATGTACAATACTATAAGTTTATTTAGAGCCCAATATCACTGGTAGAGACAACTGGCATGAACGGAAGAATTACTGGGAAAGTAATAAGAAAGTGGTCTGAGAGGAGTAAGGAGAGACGACAACGTGAGAGATATTTAGATATAAACATGTCTGTTTCACAAAGAACCACTGTGTCAGAAACTCTTTAACTGAAGTGGGTTCAACAGTGCAAAACTACAACTACACTTTACAGTTTGGCATTTGGCAGACGCTTATATCCAAAGCGACTTACAATAAGTGCATCAATCAGGTTAAATTACCCCATAAGTGAAAGCTTGTGGTAAGAACGCAAATTAATTAATCTCAGTATCACGCTTCCTGTATATTCTGTGACAGGACCTGTGACATAGGGACAAGGTCATTACATGTATTAATTACATGTATTTATTTACTTAAATACAACATCACAGAAAGACAGGTTAAACAGTGGGGAACAGGTGGCTTCCCGCAAAGGTGGGTTTTCATTTTCCTGCGGAAGATGGCAAGAGATTCCGCAGTCCTGACTGACCGAGGGAGGTCATTCCACCACCGGCGGAACAACGATAATAGTAACGGCTTTGGAAACGAGAGTTTCATTAATCCCAGTCAGAATTCCTGACTGTCTGCGTAGTAAACGCAAAGACAGATAAAGGAGTCTCTTTTAAAATCCTGTGAGTTTTACTGTAAAGGACATGTGTCAGTGAGTCAGTCGAACATGATTCCTCTCTAACTGGTCTGCCGTGTCGGAGAAAGAGTTTTACCTGCCGCGGCTCCAGAGCATCGTCCAATCCAAGGCCACGGATATGAGAGTGCGCACCTGAGACATGAACGGCAAAAACAGCATATTTCACTTTGACATAAATACAGGAAAAGATCAGTGGTAAATGCAATATGGCATATGAATAACATCTGTAAGGGTTTCATGAAGCAAAAAAAAAAAAAAAAAAATATATATATATATATATATATACACACGCACATACACTACAGAGGGAACTCTGTTATTTCATACTGACTGATACGATGGATAACTGTGTTGTTAACCTACAGTTCCTCACTCACCAATTCTCTCTATCCTGGTGATGTCACGCACCTCGGGAACCTTTGTACTTGCCATCTGTTTGGGGTAGGAAAGGAGGGGATATTAGTGGCTGAAGTACAAATGACAATTATACTTCCGACTGTCAAAGTTACAAAATGCTCTGTTTTTTCAAAAGGTTAAATTAACGGTTTCTGTGCATTTACGTAAAATACGGATTAACGATTCTCGCACTAAACAAATTCAACTGTCACTTCAGTCCAGTAGTGAATAGCCCAGTTACTCCTGCCATTCTACAACGTTCTGTGTTGCCATAGTGATAGAGAAACCACAACAAAGTTTCTTAGCTGCCAATTTATCCGGCAAAAAAGTGAGAAAAAAATATCCTGAGAAAAATTCGACAGTAAATATCGCGCTCTAAGTTGTGCGCACTTCCAGTTTTACATAGCAGCGGCATATAAGATAGACAACAACATACCCAAAACTGCGACTCTACCAGTGTCTTGAACGGTTAGCATGGTTAGCTGCTTTAACAAGCTATCTTAACAATAAGTATTTGTCGCTGCATTAAAAGGAGTCATTTCCTTAAAGCGCGATCTCCAGTGCAGTATACTGATGTTACTACGTTTCATATTAAAAAGTGAGCATTTGTTCCATTTGTTCGACTTATTTGCACTCATGATGCCTAGCTTACACATGTGCAACGATGCTAACCGATTAGCTGTTAGCTGCGACTGTTCCATTCATTGGTTTCTTAGTTTTTACTGGACATCTATAGCTAAAATACCACTAAAGTACTTCGCAACATAGAATTAATGTAATCAGGAAGCGTATCGATTACAATCAGACTACCAGCTGCTAAAATGTTTTGAACATTAGCAGAGATTAAAGCGGCATGCTGTGCACTCACCTGCGCTGCCATCTTCACTCAAATGAGGCGGCGGGTTCTGATCAAGTGTACCACCAAACCCTTCCGAGTTGGAGACAGTACTCACATAACAGTTCCTTCGGTTTCGGTTCAGGTTGAGTTACGGTCTCTGTGCAGTGTTCAAATAGCGGCCTCTCTTTGTTCGTAATTGTCAAAGAAAATATGAATAACTCTCCCAAATACGGATGTTATTTTTTATATATAGAAGACTGTTAAAAAACAAATAAATAAAAACAACAGCCTTTCCACCATATTGTTTGTTCGCGTCTTCAAATTCAACAAGTTTACTCTGATCTGAAAAGTTTAAATTATGATGGATACAGTGTGTCTTGTATGTGATGAGTAAGAATGAACCTGGCGGGATGATCGCGCTATCAAACGGAACAGCATCCACAGGAATAGCCTACTTCTACTACTAATACTACTAATGACGCTACTACTTCTACTACTACTACTAATAAATCACATAGTGGATATATTATAAGAATATACATAGTGAAAGAACACATTTGTGTGAATTCATCTGTTTATCACCCTTTTTCTCAACATTTTCCTTCACTCAAACTCATGTGACAGTTCAGTCACGTTTGAAACAAAAGTGGCCAGAAGATGTCGCTACTGTCATTTTCTGAGACCTCAACTTCTCAGCTCTGTTTTACAGGGCCATAGTCAAGATGTACTCTTAATTACTCTTACAGTCAGAACTTAGCTAGAGTCTTAATCATTCCAAATGATCTGAGTAACAAATTTATCCCCTAAAACGAGTGAGTCCAGTGTTTGAGTCTGCACCATTTATTGAATTTTCATCATTGTGCACAATATTCAAAACAACAGTAAATATTTTATTTTGAAATATTGATATGCATAACACAGAGCACTCATGTTACTCTAATTCTTTAAAAAAGAGGATTCTATCCTTATGATTTCAAAACAAAATGCTTCATATATTTGTATTTCACACACAATATGAGGAACTGTAGAGATTTCATCACAAGATAAGTGATATGTTAACAAAAAACATTCTTTGAAATCCATTATATTCATATTTCTAACAAATCTAATACACAGTGAGTAGCTTGCATACATTTCAGGAGAACACACATTTATATAACTGATTCAGAAAAAAAAAAAAAAAAATCAACAACAAAACCAAGGTGAGTTCTTTAATCATCTGTATGTACACTTACCACATATATAATTCTAAATATATACTAACTTACAGGCAGCACATGTAAAACCGACTATAACTGGCAAATGGTGATGGCTGATTCATACCAAACCCAGAACCCTGGGTACACGGGTTCGCTGAAGGACGCTTTGAACTGATGAATGAGGGACATGTTGTCGGACACGTTGTAGAAAGACAGAGTTCCTCCCGTGTAATCGAGGAAGATCCCAATCCGGGAGGAGTAGGGAGCGTTGATCTCTGTCTGGTCTTTGCTGTGACGGGCGGAGTAGCTGGAGTCGGAGCAGAAGAGGCTCCAGGACTTGCGGTTGTAGCCGATTCTCGCCGCGTCCCCGTAACCGGTTCTCTTGATGCCTTTGTAGGTCACCCCAAGGGCTGCTCCCTCTCCGCTCCAATCCACCTCCCAGTAGTAGGCGCCACCGGACAGGGCCTCTTTACACAGCACCTGGGGTAAGCAGTCGAATCTCTGGGAGCTGTCTTGGTAAGACTGGGGGTCTCTCTTCAGGGCGGCCTTCCTGTTCCCTCGTGACAGGTACAACTGTCTGTAAGCAGTATTGGAGTCCAGTGTGAGCTGACAAGCATCTGTAAAATATCCAAGAGAGAAGCGCATTGAGTTAGACACGCTTAAATGAGATGGAACTCTGATTGCATTATGTCGCGGGGGAGGGAAAGCAGTAGGGACAACATAAAACATGTCTTGCTTTTTCCCTCAGCACGTGTAGCGGCGGCCGTGCTATCCCATTTGCTGAAATGAGGCATATGTTAGTGTTGTGCTGACACAGCAAATAAGCCTTTCTTGATCCATGGACATCTCTAGACACACGTCTTAGCATTTGCAAGTCTCTTTTCCATCTTTTTTTTTTTTTTTTGCCTTCGCGACAATGGCAAGGACATCAAAATGCACTGAAGCAAGATCTTTTTCATCTTCTTAGTGGCTTTATCTGTTAAAAGTGCTTTAAACTTCTTTTGTTATCAAGAAACGCCCCTAAAGTCTCCTTTAAAATGGAATTTTCCGTAAGTGGACGGATTACGACCTGAAAGTTTTGTGCGGCATCCGCGGGGGCGAACTGTACCGAATAGTGTGTCGCTTTTCAAATGTGCATGGGTCAAGTTCAAAGGTCAAAACAGTCCAAACATTAATATCACCGAGTCAAAAAAAAAAACAAAATCAAATTCAGTACCTTACATCCCATTAAAAAAAAAAAAAACACCAAAGACAAAGGACACATTCAGACCACAAACAAAACAAGTGAACTATCCTCCGGTTTGTCAGCTGATGCATGTACGACCCTCATATTTTGCATGCAAGATGTTAAAACAAAACAAAACAAAACAAAAACAAAAAAAACAAAAGCAGAACTGGGCTCAACAGGCGTTCACCAGCATGCAGGTAGAGCGTCTGGAAGTGATCACCTGCCTGGCAGCCGGGTCTGTCCGTCACAGCCGCTCAAAGCTGATTGGACATTAGGAGGTGGGAGCGGTGGCGACCGCCAGAGGAACCGCGAGAATGTCTCTCATCTAAAGAGCCAAGAGTGTCAGACACACAGCCGTGACAGGAACCAAACAAAAAAAAAAAAAGCCCCCCAACACCACCAGGAACCAGACCCACAACAATAATGACCTCACATTCACAACCGATAATGAGGCCAAGAACTGGCAAGTTACGTGCATCCTTTTGCTTTGAAAGTATTCAAGATTTCAGGTTGAAGTGTTTACGTTAAAATGACTTCATACCATGACAGAGTGGTACTAGCGCCTATAGTTCCTGCACAAGTTACATGACAGAATGGTACTAGAGCCTGTAGTTCCTGCACAAGTTACAGGAATGTCCTCCCATCCTCCTCTAAATTACACCCACTCGTTCAACAGAGCAAGTGAGTCCACTCATATACAAACCCAGTATCTCAGGAATGCTGTCAAACAACTCCTACTCAACCCAACCCACTGCTGGGTTAAAGGTTTGGCTGTATTTCTCCATTGCCTGAAAGCTAAATTTTTGCCTTTGAGACCGAGCAGATTTAAATTTAAAAAATGTATATGTGTAATCCTAAAATAACAAGGCCTACCGGAGCCATAAGTCAGCCCCGTATTCAAAAACGTTACCTTTAAAAACAATTTTTTGTTATGTTCAGAAAAGGAAACGATTGAACCTTGACCTTGAACTTCATCACAGAAAACACTACAGGGACAACATGAAGACAAGTGGTTTTGACTCCACTTGGTGTCATTTGGGCAGATATGGACAGATTTTGTTTGTTTGTTTGTTTGTTTTGGAATTTATTTGGTGAAAAGCAACAGAACTCAGACTTACACTGTAGGAATTCCTCTCTGCTACGTGGATGGTGGCTTGGAGACTTGTACAGGTCAATTTCGTCAGCTGAGGAAACAAAACGGAAGAAAACGCTTCATTCAACATTCAGTCGCTGCAAATATTTGATTTCTATGTGTTGAACGTTTCAGTTCCTGGGACTGAAACAAGCTGCACTGTTAAAAGGGGTGATTAAAAAAAATTCCTGGCCCTGTTCTGCTCTGTGTATGGGATCTTATCTGTGATTGTAAATATTGAAAGTTACTTTGGCAACACCGTGACTTTCAGGAACTTTCCAAGACCCAGTCAAGCACAACAGAGAGTGAGTAAATACATAAATTGAACTTGTATTTCAAAACTATAACAGTGAACTGATGTGCTAAAAAACTGCAACGTTTCCCTACAGCCGGTGCACCTGCCTACTTCATATCCATAAGACATAAAACGGTCCAACGTATGCAGGATGTTGCCTAGTAACCAGACAACAATCTCCTGATTCTTAACGCTGGCGTTCAAAAACATTCCTTTCCGACATTCCAGCCATTTTTCACAAAGAAAACAGCAAGGGGTTTCATATTTTTCATTTTCTTTTACTCACATTTCATAGTTTTCCTTTTCTTGTCATCCAGCTGACAGAAGGGCATTTTGTTGACTGAAAAAGGATAATGCTATGTTAGAGTCAGGGTTTTAATTCGGGTGATAATAATTTGAAATAAATGATTAATACTGATATGAACTATGAATTATTCAAGTAATAAAATAAAGCACTTATACATCTGATAATGAAAGTCTTAATCACCTCTAGTTAAAATGTTTTTAGGAAAGTAAAGAACACTATAACACATTTACTCATTATCATTTAGATGCATAAAGCATATGCATGTGTATACCTGACATCAGCATCAACCAAAAAACTTATCAAGGCGTTAATAGAGCACTTTATGAAATATTACACACATAAAAAAAGTAAAATTTCACAATAACATGATTTCGGGAGCAACCTGTGGTTCACTGAATTGTACTTGTTTAGTAAAGATACCCAAACTGTTCCATCATGACACATTTTCATAATATATTCCACAGTGCCTTTACCAGAGGTGTGGCTATGAACAAATTGCTCTGGTACTCGCATTCAAGGGCGACTCACTAGTTTTGGCCACTTTGACCAGCTCCTCGTTGCTGAACTCGTTCAGATGCTGCTTCATCTCGGACACTGTCTTGGAGATCGGGCCGAAGGAGAAGTAGGGGTTGACGGTAACCGTGGGCAACTCTTCGGCCTCGGTCTGAGCGATGAGCATGTGGTAGCTCTGCAACGCACGGAAAAGACGATCTGTCAGTGACTTCAAATCACACACTCGTGTGTTTGTCTCCTGGTCATAAATCAGCTTATCTGGGGCAGCTTAGCTTTTCAGCTGTCACCCCTGAACACAATCATATCTATAGTACACATAGATATTTATAATCAGACTGGCTTTGACGGAATGAATATCTTATGGAGAAGGACTTCAGCATTCAGCATTAAGTCAACGGTCAGAGCTGTCCAATGGAAGTGTTCCTTCTCCTATTGGTCGATATGGAATTCTGTCTCAGTAATATCTTGGTAACTGAAGAATTCTGCTTCATAGTGCAGCTGCTCAGGGCATGTTTAGTCACCTGGATGAAGTGGATGTGGTCTTCAGTGCGCGAGAGCTGCGTCAGTTCGTTGTCCCTCCTCTTCAGGTCGGCGATCTCGTGACCCAGCCGATCCATGTGCCCCTCGGCGGTGTTCAGCGCCGCCTTCTTATTGGACGAGATGAGTTTGGCCATTTCCTGTTGCATCCGCTCGATGGAACGCAGCATGTCCGAGAAAAGTTTCTCGCTCTCCTGCAGGGCCCGCTGAGCTGAGTTCTGAGGAGAGATTCAATTCTGTTTCAATTCACTTGTCCGTTCACACTCGATTCAGTTTTAATGTCTACGTGTAGTGATTTTAAAGCAATGGGGTTAAGAGACTGCTCTCATGTGAGGACACAGCTGCAGAGGGAATTTAGCATGTTTGTATTGGCTTTATGGGAGGACTAAGTTTGACGGCCAAGATTTAAGGGCGGGTGCGTTTTTTAATCTGGTCTCGTTTGCTTTGGCCTACCTTCAGCGCGTCCACTGCTTGTTTCAGCTCATCCATTTGTTTGACCCTATCGTGGATCTTCTCCTGAATCTCAGCCTGCGTGGCTCCCAACCGTTGCTGTAATGAAACGAAACAAGGTTAAAAAAAAAAACAAAAACACAAAACAAGACAATCAGCTTGTGATTCTGTGCACCTGCTGCATGATGCAAAGGGAAACATTTGATTTGGGCTCAAGTTCACTTGACACACAGGATTGTCCATTGCCTCTAAATGATGACAACACTCCTGCATGAAGCAAAATAATAATAATAATAAAAAAAAAAACCCTGGCAATTCAAGCTAGTTCAGACTATGAATATTTGAAAGTTAAGAATATATTGATCAAGATCTCAATTCATTTTCATCTTAATTTCCACTTAACAGGGTTATAGACTCAGTCTCTCATGTCCTTGTGCGCTGCAAGTACAAGATATGAGGAAACAAGTTAAAAGACCATCTCTTTCAACAAGCCCCAACCCTCCTCTACAGAACTACAGTAATTCTCCTCTTCTCCTGTTTGTTTAAGGGGTTTGGCAAATAACACAATGTATTTTCTTCTGTCTCCTCCCTCACAGCCACTCCAAGAAACCAGACCGGTGGCCTTGCTTGTTTGGTTTCAAACAGCTCTGGAATTTTTTAGATCTTTTTTTTTTTCTTTTCTTTTCTTTTTAGTCAAATGTGAATATTAGAACGCTAAGAGGCTATGCTTGAGATGAAACGGGAGAGGGACGATTCTCTCAGGTTGCGCTAACGGATTTTGATAAGTGCGTCTGCGTTGTTATGGCAACGATATCGGCAGCGCTGCCGCCACTTTGGTCAACATCATTATCGACACGCAAAAAAAGAGAAGATATTTTAACAATAGTCAAAGTCGCAGATAAACTCGCTGACACGGCACAGCGGCAGACACACCCATCCCCTACACACACACACACACACACACACACACACACACACACTCCTGCAAAAGATCTCAAGTTTCCTTACTTGCATCTCCGCTCTCTCCTGCTCGGCCGACACCATGTCGTGACCCTTGTGCTCCTTCACGGTACACAGCACGCAGATGCACATGTGATCGGTGCGACAGTAAAGTTCCAGACCTTTCTGGTGCTGGGGGCAGATCTGTCGGTCCAGGTGCCCGATCTCGTCCACCAGCTTGTGCCTCTTGAAGGTGGCCGACTCGTAGTGAGGCTTCAGGTGCTTCTCGCAGTAAGAGGCAAGGCACATGAGGCAGGACTTGACGGCTTTGAGCTTTTTCCCGATGCACATGTCGCACCCCACGTCCCTCGGCCCGGCGTAGTTGTAGTCGGGGGACGGGGGGGCCGGCGGGAAGGATTCGGAGGAGGCGCGGTTCATGCTGGAGCTCCTGGAGGAGTAAAGGGGACGAGGAGTGGGTCTCTTGTTGTAAGTGACGCGACACTGGGGACAGAGGAACGAACCGGTATGGTCGGCGTGGTCCCAGTACGTCTTCAGACAGATGGAGCAGAAGATGTGACCGCAGGGTATGGACACGGGGTCTCTAAGATCCTCTTTGCACAGGTAACAGGTTTCCTGATCAAGCGACATGGGCAAACGCTGGCGACGTAAATCCTCTTTTGAAGCTGAACTGTGTAGGAGTGTCTCGTAGCGTTGGGTAGAGGTTGACACGTCTGTGTGTGTATGTGTGTGAGGCTTCAGTGGCAAAGTGAAACACAGGTGCTACTGCAGCGTGTTTTAAAGAGTAAACAGTGAGGGAGGTTAAACTGGTTGAACAGAAACCAGTCAACGAAGTGGGGGTGTGGCCAGGCCAGGTGAGGAAGGAGCAGGAGAGAGAGAGAGAGAGAGAGAGTGATGGAGAGAGATAGAGAGAGAGAGAGAGAGAGAGAGAGAGAGAGAGAGAAGGAGAGTGAGTGAGAGAGAGAGAGAGAGAGAGAGAGAGGGAGAGAGAGAGAGAGAGAGAGAGTGATGGAGAGAGATAGAGAGAGAGAGAGAAAGAGAAAGAGAGAGAGAGAGGCAAATGCCAGTCGTCAGTCAAAGAGGGACTGAATACAGAATGCGTGAAGTATGAGTGAAATGTGTGATCTCAGGACACAACATTGTTTTGACAGTTGCGACTTACGGCGAGGACAAAAGATGGCAACTCTTTCTGAAGCTCCAGTTTGTAAAATTCCAGCGAGGACCACACCTCGTCGCTGAAACAGAGATGTTTGCATCATTCGCTGTGTCACAATGCTGTAATCACGACATGACAGCGGCTTTTGTCATTCACCTACAGTTACTGCCTTTGATTATATAAATCTTGTCAACATTCTGCTGATCCAATCATTCACTTTTCATGTATTCATTCACTCTCTACACACCCAAAGCTGGTTTGAAATTTAAAATACAATTATTTGAACCATAATTATACTTTAAAATGAAATCCAGTCTGTGTGGTACATATTACAAATGCAATTACGTACCACGATTTTTAAGATTTCCATGACATCAACTTTCCATATGGTAATTTTTGGCGTAAGATTTCCGCTTGATAAATTTGTTTACACACGAAGACCCCTGCTTTACCTCTGAGAAGCAGAGAAATCCACTTCTTTCCATTATGAATTATAAAAAGTGTTGAAAGCCTTACAACGGCCACGTTTCCCACGCCAAAAGACCACATTGTTTTGCTGTCTAACTGTTATCTCTGCAGACATCACACAACGTAATCGAATGGTTTGGGTCGATTTTGCGAGCAGATAGGTTTTTATAATGGAACGAGTTATCGGACAGGCCGTCAGTGGTGTAATGGTCGTCTATGGAGGAGTCGCTCTGATAAATATCCACTTAAAACCAGCCACACCATGACCTTTTAGCCTCGGGCTACGAAGAACATAAATCAGTCGGGTTGGGTTGGGTTGGGGGGGGTATGTTTTGGCTTGAGACACCCACCACCCCCGCCCTCCACAGAGGAATGACAATGATGTCAGCAAAAGACAAGACAAACATCACATTGTTATGCCCAAAAAAACTGACGTGCATTTATTGTAATATTGAGACAAATATTGAAAATTTGTGCTGTGCATGTTTGAAATGGTGTTGCTTTTCGTCAGCCCTGGGAAGAGTCAGTTTGACTGGTCCCATCCCAGATCTCCTCTGCTTTCCTCTTTCTTGGAATCTCGCTCTCCTGGTCGCTAATCTTAATGGGCTGGATAATGGAAACCATAATAAAAGTGTCCGTAAGGCAGTCATGTGATGTTCATTTGATATTTAACACATTCAGCCCTGTAAAAATTTTTAATGACTTCAGTAGCAAAGGCCACAAGGGAGGGAGTCACGTAAGAGTATTTACACAGGGAACCCGACCAATCAGATGTCATCTAAGAGCACCGGCACAGGGACCCAACCAATCGGCTGCCACGTAAGAACACCAGCACAGGGACCCAACCAATCAGATACTTTAGAAACATTTTGACTCTGAAATATACATTCCCCTACTGTATATTCACTGATAGGAATGAGAAAGTGTTTCACGGTCCATGCATAGGCACAGTTGTGAATACAGCTTTTTCATTTTCATCCACGGAGTAGACAAACACTGTTGCTTAGCTTTACAACATGTGCTGACAGAAGGCTTAAACAATTAATGTGGGTATGAGGGTAAGTGGGACTGCAGAAAAACACTGATATGGATGCTCACAGGATAAAAAAGAAGCCGAAACTTCAACCGTTGTCCTCGCTAAGGGGAATGCTAAGCTTTCTGTCTCTTCGAGTTAGTTTAGATTTGACAGAAGGAAATGAACGTTTGTTTCAAATGAGCCTCTTTCGCTTCACCAAGCACACTTCTTCTGTGGACCCGAAGGAACCTTCATTTCGCAACAGGAAATGAGTTTTCATTGGTGGCTTTGGTTGCAGTAATAATGAGGAGGTTAATGATTGGCTCACTTGATCACGTTCTGCACAAATCACATTTACCTATTCGCTTCACGTCCTCGTTCAGCCCTAAAATTCAAGAGAGACAGAAACAATCATTTTCGTGAAACCTGTTCAGATTTGGGTGAGATTCCACGCTCCTGTGGTAAAGGACAAAAGGAAATACTTCCCACCAAATCCTGACGGCCATCTCGTGTGTGTCCCCCATAAGAGTGCGACGTGCCATTTTGGCCAAGATGGCTGCAGCTTCTCCAGTTTCAGTGATGAGAGACAAAAATGTTGGTAGGAATGTGGAAGGGCCAGATATGTTTGATAAGACCAGGTCATAGGGGGGTAGGGGTTGAAAAGAGAAAAAATAGTTTCCCGTGTGTGTGTGTGTGTGTGTGTGTGTGTGAGTGGCACAGGGTTCTCAGGGCATGTATTTTGTCAAAAACAGGAGAGTATGCGATGTGTCAGACACAACGGCCGTGACTGACATAAAACCTACCACCAGACGAGAGCTGGTGTTATCTTCTCACACACACACACACACACACACACACACACACACACACACACACACAGTGTTTTATCTGTACTGGGAATACTGTAGGAATGCGGGGAAGCTGAGGACCTGTGGCATACACTGTCATGATCTGATCTTGTTTCTGTTGGACTTTCGTTTATTTGTCTACGTGAAATTTCAAATCATCTTTTTTTAATAAAAAAACCAAAAAACAAAGAGAGAAGACAAGAAACACTGTACACTGAGAATAAACCAGAGTAATATGGACTGTGGTTTGCTTGCATGAATATTACATACTTCTTTACAGGCCATTAGTGAAGTATAATCTAATACGAAGAGTTATTGTAAGGTTTGTTGCTGAATGTCTTATTCAGATAATATGTGTGTGTGTGTGTGTGTGTAAGATATTCAGAGTGCCTGGCAGTCCAGCGAGACAAACTGGTTTTCAGCAAGGGTCGTCCAACTCCGATAAAACCCGAGGCCTTTTCCAGAAGCTCAGTCCACTGACGTCTGTGGAACGAAACAGCAGGCCAACCAACGCCTCCGTTCACTTTCGTTTAAAACATGCGTTTTGATTAACCATTTTTAATGATTAAAGAACAGTTCGACATAATCATTTGATCGATTAAGATAAAAACAGCACCAGAAAAAAAAAGAAGAAGAAGAAGAAGAAGAAGAAGAAAAAAACAAAACAAGTGTTTTTAGACGGCAAAGGGCCTGTGTCGTGTCAAAAAAAAAGGTCTATTTTCACTCAGCGCTTGAGTTTGTGGGCTTCTATAGATAGAATCTCGTTCACCCTGATTTTTCTGGAACGACCAAATCTGCTTTACGTTCAACAGTAACACTCCCAGACAAGCACGGGAGGTGAATTGCGCTGGAAACACTGACGCTTGCACTGATAGACTATCTTTCTCTGGGCTCCGTTCTGCCTTTGTCAAACCACAATACTCCTAGCGTCTAATCTTTTCCCAAGAGATATACTCAACGCTGCATACGTTTCTGCGCTATCGAATGCTTAAGGTGTGACCTTGAATCGTGATATGAGAAATTTTTCATGTTATGTGTTTTAGGACAAAAGGAGAGAAACGCTTTCAGCGTTTTGATAGCGTGGCAGAACTCGAAGAAACATTCCACAAAAAAAGAGCAACGGAAAGTATTCCTTCAGATGTATCCCAGACGTTGTCAAACGCGGGGCCAGCCGTCATCATTTTGGTTTTTTGATGTTGTGCGTTAAGCTGATTCATTGTGCGTTAAGATGACGATTTGCCATTACCTCGGCGCACCTGCAGCACGAACCGGGCAAGGAGGAGGGAACCTCTTCTTCTTCCTCACTCAACTTTCCCACCATTTTGTATTTCTCTCTGTCTTTCTCGTGTTCTCTGCAACCTGTTCACTTTCCCTTGGCACTTTTCCCAAAGTACCACAAACTCTTTCCCTCTCTCTCTCTCTCTCTCTCTCTCACACACACACACACACACACACACAGTCACACACATACACAGTGTTCTGCGTATCTGCCAGCATTGACAAAGGTAACCATTGTTCGAGAAAAACACTTGTAAAAACCTTGCCTTCATACACTGACCAATCACATGGATAGAAGCAGGCCCTTTACTTTACCATAAACAACATCCTCTTTGCTCTCTCAGGCTTCACGGAACCAGTCACCCTTCACTGCGTCTAACACACACACACACACACACACACACACTCCTACACTCTATCTCTCTCTCTCACGTACACACGTCCATACTTATATCCTAATGCAGGGACTCACCCTTGAATTCCATTTTGGAGAAACCAGAGATTAATGACCAACCCCTGCCCACTAAACCCAAATGATTCTCTCCAGCTGGGAACCACCAAATATCTCCACCAGGTCAGTACCATACTCTACTCCTAATTGACACGTTTGGTCTTCATGATGTCACCGGAACCACACACACATACACACACACACACATGGACAGGCATATGTGTGCACACACACACATGCATGCATGTCCAAATGCACACACACACAAACTCACACACATGCATAGGCATATGCATGCACACACACAAGCATACATGCACAGATGCACACACAAATGCACACAAACGTGCACGTACACACACTCACACACACCCCCATAGGCATATGCATGCACACAAACACACACACACAAACACACACACACACAAACACAGGCTCTCCTGCATGACTTTTTGCATAATTAACCTTAACCTTTGGCCTCTAATACAAACACATCAGGGCATTCAGTGCAACCTGACACACTCAGCTTCCATGATCAAAGACGATTCTAGAGGAGATTCAAACCAGCCCTCAGAGAACACATTTCCACTACATAATAAGTTATAGAAATCGCATTCAGTGACGTATGCACGCAGAAAGTGAATCATAGGGTAATTCTGCTGTAAATGCCCTCTTACTGCCCATATATATATATATATATAAAAAAGGATAAGGGTCTTTCACTGTGGAAAACTGTTTTACACTGTACATTTTCCCCTTACAACCTAAAACTCTTCTCCCCAGCATAATGGCTCAGGGCATTTGGCTGGGAGTGATTCCAGTCAAGCCAATCTCCACACAGGTAGTTAATCAGTAACCCTGCAGTCTGCTCTCAACCAAAACCTCTACTGGAATCTCATCAACTGGGGGGGAAAAAAAAAAGAGGAAGAAAAGAAAAACTGGCTTATCAGAAACCACACCAAATAAGGAGTGAGGTGAAACTGTCTGTGGAATGATGTAAGATACATGAGGTGGGCGGAGCTTTAGGACTGGGTCTTGCATAATCAGATGCTCACACCCCAGAGTGAAGGTCAGAGGTTTGATTACTGTCTCTGTCTTATTTTTCATCCAAAAAGCTACTTATCCAGAAAAACAAACGACACAAAAATAAATAAATAAATAAATAAATAAATATGCAACAAATACTGAAAAAAGATTGTAACATTAGCACATTGATTACAGCAACATGCAATTTTTCACCACTCTGCAGTGAATACAACAAACAAATACAGGTTTTACAAGTCAGTATCATCAGGACAAAGTTTATTAGCTGTAGACAGAAAACATGACAACATGCACCATAAAAACCCAACCTTTCTCCGGGTCAAAGTTCACCAAAACCGCCCACCCGTATAATGGTGTGGTTCGTGTTCTACTATGAATATGCAAATGAGGTCAGAAAAGTGAAACTCATTATGACAGCGGAATTACATGTCACAAATAGCCCAAAGCAGTACAGGTACAGAACAACACGCAAATGAAAGCGTGGTTAGCGGGCCAAACAATCAGGTGTTTGTGGGTCAGACGGAAGTGTCTGTCATCTGCTCGCCGTTTGTAACGCGCGTTTGTGTCACCACATTTAGCCTGGGCCACAAACTAGTAAACAAACACGAAACTTGTGACACAAGACTGAAACTAGCAAAAAAAAAAAACAAACAGCCACTAAAGGGTGTCTCTAAATATTAGAGCTGTACCTTGCCTGCAAGAATGCTGTAAACCCGCCGACGTAATTACGAAAAACTGTAGAACTACTTAAAGTCATCATGACAAGTTATCTCTTTCTTTATTTTTTCCTTTCTTTTTTCTTTTTTCTAAACAGACCGTGATGTTACTTAATCTTGATCATGCCTTAGATTGACACAGTGCTTGAAAAGGTATGCAGTATTACCACTATGAGTATCAGAAAAGAAATATTTTCGGAATTTACAACTTCGTTTCACAAAGGATGTAGTGTCTCACCGTGTGGTAAAAGGCCTAGCACAGGTGATTGTGGCCACCACGTGTCTTTCGAAATCACTACAGAAAATCGAAACCTCTTAAAAAAAATAAATAAGTATAAATACCATATTCATATTAGCACGTCAAACACACAGTCATTGACATATACCAGCATTTGTTAACCCTTAAAGCCGTTCACGCCAAATTTGACATTTTCAAATGAAACCGCTCTCAAAATTCATAACAATGGCTAATTTGCTCCGTGACACTTAAAAACGTTTTTTTTTTTTTTTTTTTTTTAAATCTACTTGAATGTAATATTAGCAGATTTTTTAAAACTTGAAATTACATTAAAATTGGGTCTGCTTTCAAAACTACTTTTTTTAAAAAAAAAATCATATCACCCGTAGGCTTTTCTGATTATATGACTTCCAAATTCACGTATACAGTTTAACACACAAGATTTTCTCGGTTTAAATTTGCATTGGATAATTTTTTGAACTCTCTCTTTATCGCCATCGAGAGAAAATATTTGTCTTCCTGTAACATTCTGGCACGTTTTTGCGGTCCCTTTACACACCTGAACTTCAAAACCCTTCAGCGCCGGTCAAACCGGCTTGGTTTTAAACATATGAGTCAAAGCGTTTTCTGTCATCCTACGTCAAACATTAGTCAAACCCCAACGGTTACTATACCCATTCAAACTAATGACACGTAGCAAATATTCCCCTATGATGTGTGTTTGTCTTATGGCATGCAGCTCTCTCTGAATGAAGAACATTTGACGCAGGAAGTTAGCTGTTCTGCCATACGACACGACTTTGGCAATAGTTTTCATATGTTTGAGCATAGTTTATAATGATAAAAAGAAATTAAAATAAAAATAATCCGACCAAGACAGAAGCATAAAAATGAATGGGGTAATATATTTGCAGTAGGACCTAAATCTGAAATCTGAAGTTATTTTACAAGATAACAGTTTAAAACTGTGATAAACCAAATGATGAAACGGAATGAGAGTGTCATATTAGTGTGTCATGAAGATAGAAGTACAGAGAGATTACTGTAGCTTTTGGACGTGTCATACATGGACGGAACTCAGATAAACACATTGAAGGACATAGCAAATAATGGCCAATGATTAACAGATGGAGTGAGTTTGCTGTTCGTGGCTATAGTTTAATTTCTGCAAAAGCCCTTCAACTCAAGCTCTTCAGTAATAATTGCTAACATTTTAGACTACAGTGTAAATGTATTCAGGTATAATACATTTGATGTATCCTTGTTATATGTGTGTGTGTGTGTGTGTGGGTCTGAGTTTATACTGAGGAATTGTTCGTTTCACCTTTGGTTACTGTAGTACAATCCATTCATTCCTGACAACTTTGCCTCTCTTTTCTTTAGATTTTCACCCGACCCCTCCCTCTTCCTCTATTTCTCCCTCCCTCCCTCTCTATCAAGACTCCTGCAGTCCTAGCTCGACCTGTTTGAGCTCAGCCTGGGCTGCTCTCTCTCTCTCGCTCTCTCTCAGGGGGAGGAACTTACATGCCTTCAATCAATAACCTGTGGAATTCAGTAATACAAGTAGGTCCAGTCCTGAGCTGTCTACACCACAGAGCGGCAACGGCAAGCTTCCAGCCATAGTTTCCTGTTCTCTCTCTATCGCTCGCTCTCTCCCTCTTTCTCTTAGACGCTCCCTCTTATTTTGACAGGTGTGTGTGCGTGCGTGTGAAAGCGTGAGTGAGCGCGTGTAACATAGAAGTGAAAAACATGGCAGAGCCTATGTCTCCGGATTACTTTAGCTGCCCGTTGTGTACGGAACTCCTGAGGGATCCCGTGGCTATTCCCTGCGGCCACAGTTTCTGTATGGACTGTATTAGCGGATACTGGAATGAAGCTGATTACACGGGTATCTACATCTGTCCTCAATGCCGGATCACCTTCACTCAGAGACCTGTGTTGAGGCCCAACGCCACTCTTACTAAAGTGGCTGAGAAAATTAAGAAAACCGGCCTGAGCCTTAACACGCAACCGATCAGCAACAGCAGTAACAGTTTGGCCGGACCCGCCGACGTGCCGTGCGATTTCTGCATCGGGAAAAAACTCAAAGCCGTCAAGTCCTGCCTCAACTGCCTTGCCTCTTACTGCGAGAAGCACCTGAAGCCTCATTACGAGTCGGCCACTTTCAAGAGGCACAAGCTGGTGGACGAGCTGGGCAATTTAGACCGGAAAATCTGCCCCCAGCACCAGAAAACTCTGGAGCTGTTCTGTCGCACCGACCAGATGTGCATCTGTGCCATCTGTACCGTGAGCGAGCACAGAGGACACGACATCGTCTCAGCCGAAGCAGAGAGGAGCGAGAAACAGGTAAGGACCTGGTCCGGTTGTGTGTGTGTGTGTGTGTGTGAGAGAGAGAGAGAGAGAGAGAGAGAGAGGGGGGAACACGAGTGTTTTATTTAGACTGGAAATCACTGAAGTGTAACTGAATATTGAAACAGGGCCATAAAGTTGATGATAAGGTAAAATGTGGAGACGTGCTATGTTTGCGTTCCTATAATGACGGTACTTATGAATGTGACATTTTAAGGTAAACAGCTACATTACGCTCCCAGGAGATGGACTCCAGTGGCAAAACATCCAGTGGTATCTACAAATGTGAAAATGACGTATTATCTGCGACAACGTTGATCAGCATGTGTTATCTTGGTCATTTTGTCCCAAATCATCTTGATTTACAACAAAATGACCAAAGATAACACATGTTGACGTAGAAAAAAAAAAAAGAAAGAAAACAGGGAAGTAATAGCGTGCCAGACATAGTTTAGGGAGGGAAAGATTCCTCCGAAATAAAAGGCACTGCCTTAGACTCCATCTCACAGCCTAAGCCAAGCCCTCAATCACTGTCAAACAGAGTGGGGTTTTGTTTTTTGTTTTTGTTTTGTTTTTGTTTTTTTACAGTGTGAAAATCAAAGGGTTAACCAACAAACAACTGGGTTTGTTGGTAGTGCCACAGTTTACAGAGAACACAACAAATCCTTCATAGCGGGGAAAAATAAAAGAGCAACTGTGGTGAGACATAGGGTGTATCCGAACTGCTGGGTCGGAAGAGGTCGGTCCAGCAGATAGAGGAGTGCAAGGGTGGATGAATCAGGCGGGAGAAACACCCTCCCTTCCCATCCCCCACGCAATGAGAGCGAAAGAGAGAGAGAGAGAGAGAAAAAAATGCTTTTTGTACTTTGACCCTTGCCAAAGCCATCACCCTCTTCAGAAGACACGTACGGTTTTAGAGAGACCTTGTAGATGGGCGAACCTCCCAGTGAGCTGCCTCCAGGAATTTCCTCGTAATTAGCGAACGGTGAAAAGTGCTCAGGGAAGCGCCGTGTTTTTTCGGGGGATTAAGTCATGTTCAGTGTCTCATCTATGGGGGGAAAGGAGACGAGATAACTCTGTGATAAAAGACAGACACGGATGTTGCCCTAATGATTAATGTTTTAGCAGAAGACTGTGGGAGACAGCAGACACTCCTCAGTCGAATACATCTGATGTGTTCTTACGAATTCTACGCTGTAACCTCGGCATTACAACTGAAGTCGCCTGATTGGCAGTAATTCAGACGTTCCAGCACTCACAAAGAGCTCTCCTTTTTTTTTTTTTTTTTTTAAAAAAAAAAAAGATAAGCTAAAAGCAAGACACTCCTCAAAAAAAGAGGTTTATTTATTGCGTCTATGGCTGAGAGATTATGCCCCCTCCCAGTTTAAACCCCCTACCGTCCTCCTATGGCACAGACATACCCATACACACACACACACACAACACCACACACACACGCACACACACTCTCTCTCTCTATCTCTCTTTCATATACACACACACAGACACACACACACACACACTTTTTTTATTCCCCCCCTCCTCAGATTCTCTGCATTCCTTTAAGCTTATCTTGAAGAATGGTGTGGTGGGCTTGGTAGGGGGGGGGGGGCTTACTCTAAAACCCCTCTCTCTCTCTCTCTCTCTCTCTCTCTCCCCCTTGCTCTCTCTCTCTCTCACTCTCTCACTCCCAAAGGCCAGGGCACATGCACCTTGAAATGTCTCGGCACAGGGCAGGCCGTGCGGGTTCCACATTCCTGACGAGGTTCAGATTCCCGCTCCCTACCCCTCTCTCGCTTTTCTTCTCGCCGTCCTCGGAAATAAAAGCCCCTATAAAGAAATTCTGCCCCCCCCCCCCAAAAAAAACAAAAACAAAAAAAAAATAAAAATAGAAGCTCGTTTGTTCTGAATGTGCGATCGCTCCCTCCCGCCTCATCACAGAACATTTTGCGAATGAATCAATGAGTACAAATGACCAAAAGAGACTGAAAAAAAAACAAAACAGTTCAGTGTGAAATTTTTAATGTGGTTTAAATACGTAAGGCTATGGATTACTGAGTCGATCTTCTTTTGTGTGTGTGTGTGTGTGTGTGTGTGTGTGTGTGTTTTTTTTTCCTGAACAGAAACTCCTCGGAGTCTCCCAGGCTGAGATCAAGCAGAAATGCCAGCTGAGGACCAAAGAACTGGAGGAGCTGAGGACGGCTGTGGATTCTCTAAAAGTGAGTCACCAACCAAGTGCGTCTGTTTTCGTCGCCCCTATCAGCGCCAGAACTGTACAAAAGCGCTACACAATAGGAGCAAGGTCAAACCCTTATGAAGAGGTCAAAGGTGAAGGGAGCGGTTTGGGTGAACAGTTACCTGTTTTGTAACTTCTGTAACAGTTTCAGTGAGGGGGAAAACAAACAAACCTTGAGAAGATAAAATCTTAGCGTGTCCTTCATAGAGGAACGTCTCTCAGTGTGAAAAGAAGGAGAGAAAAAAAACTCCATCAGGAGATCCTGGTTGGTTTTATTGTCAGATAAGTCTTTCAGAAAGCCCGGGGGAGATGTAAAAAGAGTAATAAAGTAACTTGTTTGATTCATATGAAAGCATTAAAAAGGGAAAATAAATGGTTTAGTGCGTATTTAAAGTACTGTTGTGATGTTTTCAAGTAACTAAGAACTCTTAAGCATAGCCATCGTCAGATCATACTGTGAAATAATAAGCACCTTTCATTAACACAAATTTCAATGATTATGTATAGTTTGAAACTGCTTTGTTTAAACTGAATCACCCTCATACACTGTGGTCAGAACTGACAAGCTGAGGTCATGTAATCTGATGGGGTTTTTTTGTTTTTGTTTTTTTTTTTTTTTATATTATTGTTTTCTATGCGAGATTTTTGAACTTTTACTTCCTTCTTCCACTACCAACCCAGAGCTCGGCCCAGAGAGCCATGGCGGAAAGCAAGAAGATGTTCGACGAGATGCTTACCTCTATCGAGAGAATGAGGTCAGAGGTCACCAAGCTGATCAACATCAACGAGAAGGCGGCGTTCAGTCAGGCGGAGGGGCTGATGGAGCGTCTGGAGCAGGAGATCGAGGAGCTGAAGAAGAAGGAGACTGGCCTCAAACAACTCTACAGCACTGAGGACCACATCCATTTCCTGCAGGTACTCAGAACTTGTCCTGGTTTCATTTCCAGTCGTTCCCATTCCAATGGAGCACAGGATAGTTTGCACTGAACCCTACATGCTGATACATTTAGTCACTACATACAAGAACTATGGATATCCTTCAGTTACGCTACAGAAGCTCAGTATAGAAAAGTCCAACAAATTCCTATGAATAGACAAAAATGACCTACGACACTGTATTTGGACAACGGAGCTGTCCGCACCGCTAAAGTTGCTATGGTTGTTAGATTTCTTCAGTGACTAGTGACAAAGTATTAGAATGCGAGTGCTCAAAGAATCACAGAGCTGAAATATTTATCTCATCAAACAAACATCAAAACTTTTTTTTTTCTCTCTCTCTTTTTTCTCTCTTTCTCTCTCTCTTTTTCTCTCTCTCTCTCTCTCTTTCTTTTCTCTCTCTCTCTCTCTCTCTCTCTCTCTCTCTCTTGCTCTCTCTCTCTTGCTCTCTCTCTCTCGCTCTCTCTCTCTCTCGTTTCAAACAGAATTTCAACTATCTCTGCACCCCGACTGATGATGGGTTTATTCCCAAAGTGTCTCTGAACCCAGACTTTTCATTCGCGGCAGCCAGGAAAGCCGTGGCAGAGATCAAAGAGAGGCTGGAGGAACTAGGCAGAGAGGAGCTACTGCGAGTCACAAAGTCAGGTCAGAACGCTTCCAGAACTTTCCACAGTTGGTGAATATTGTTTTAAAGTGACTTTGTTGTACCACGGCATAAATAAGAGCAAAGATCCCATACTTCCCCAAGACGAATGGCCTAGGATTGGTGGAAAAAACAACAACAACAAAACAAACAAAAGAGTGTGTTTTACATAGATCATATCTGATAGGGCATCACACTTAGATTGAAGCCTATGTCTAATGCACAGATTCATCAGTCTAATAATAATACAAGTTAATAATAATAATATAAGTTTATTTAGAGCCCAGTAGCACTATTTATAGTCTCAAAGGGCTTTACATATCTATAACAAAGTCAAATCAAAATTATATTATCCTTTAGTTCAATAAAATAGATAAGTCTTTAGTCTGGTTTTTAAGGTATGGAGAGAGTTTGCCTCCCTAACTTCTGTAGGTAAACCATTCCAGAGGAAGGGAGAGTGGTAGGAAAAAGGCTCGGTTGACAGTGAACTTCTTTTTAACTGAGTCAAACCGGCTGAATGGGTTTTGTATGGAGGTACTTGTCTCTCCCATGGAGACTCCAAAGCTGTTTGTTGGTTAACTTAAACATCTGTTGCTGAAGGAAACTCTTAATCCGGCTGCAGGGGCTTATTTGACTGAAGTGAACTCAACAATGCCGGGTCATGTGACCAAGTTTAAGGCGTAAACAGGACGCTGCTCCACTGTGTTTCCAGCGAGGAATTTACAAACACCATTGTTACCTCTCAATGCCTTATGCAACCCCTTTTGTTCTGTGTTTATTTAACTCTTTCTTGGGTTAAGACGATAGACAGGCCCCTACTCCTTTGTGTGGTTTACATGTGATTAAGCAGATCAGTTCTAAAATGAAGCGTTTTGATTTCTTTGACACTGCAGTTAATGAAGTCCCTGTTTACATGATGGAAAACCGTATGAGAGAGAGGAGCGGACGCGGTGAGTCCCGGACTTATCTGTTATCGATCGAAAGATAAGATTAAAAGAAATCAAAAGTGAGTCTCACACAATGTGTTTGTTCGGCTGAACAATGAGCTAATGATTCTGTGAATTCTCCTGCAGTCAAAGAGGTGACGGTGGATAGCGTCCACAGCCAAAAAACGGCCCCGGAACCGAAAACCAGGTCCGAGCTCCTAAAATGTAAGCAAACCCCACCCATCTCAATCACGTCGGAACGATATTTGCACCTGATCAAAAAAAAAAAAAAAAAAAATACACTACCCAAACATCCCTCTGAATTTATAAACTGTCATAAAAAGTCTTGTGAGGTCAAGGCTTGTGTGAGGTCAATCAGACATTTTCTGCCATTTTCACATCACACTCTCGTCTGACCTCTCCCATGGTGCCATCTGTCCGTCTTTTCAGACTTCTGCCAAGTCAGACTGGACCCCAGCACAGCTTATAAGGAGCTCTACCTGTCCGAGAGCAACCGGAAGGTCATCCGGACCAGGGATATTCAAAAATACCCCGACAGCCCGGAACGATTCGACAGCTTCGCCCAGGTCCTGTGCCGCGAAGCCCTCTCGGGCGGCCGGTTTTACTGGGAGATCGAGTGGAGCGGGGAGTTCTCCGTCGGCGTAGCCTACAGGAGCATCAGTCGCAAGGGCAAAGGTTCGCTTTGCCTGCTGGGATACAACGACAAGTCCTGGAGCCTGCTCTGCTCCGACTCGGGTTACTCCGCGTGGCATAACAGGGTGGACAAGGCTATCAATGCGCCCCACTCTCCCAGGATAGGGGTTTACCTAGACCACACCGCAGGGGTTCTGGCCTTCTACAGCGTAGGGGATACCATGACATGCCTGCACAAGTTTGAAACCACCTTCACTGAACCCCTTTATCCAGGCTTTGGCGTGGGTACATCGGTCAAGATCTGCCAGGTGAAGTGAACACAGCAAGACCCCCTCCAATCTGGCCTTTCCTGTTGATATATGTCCACAATGAAGGATTTTTTTCCCCAGATGTATTTTATTTTCATCATTTTTTTTTAATACATGCGTATATTTTTAAAACTTTTTTTTTTTAAAAAATGGTATATCTTTGTTTTTTATTTGAATATGTACTCGTGTGACAGGTTTGGAGAAAAGATCAACTTTTCATATTTTATTGGTTAAATGTCATGGCATTTGAATATGGTTTCATTCATTAATGATATCAAAAATCTTTGGCTGACAATATTTAGAATACTACTAAACATGTACTTATCCAACCGAAAGTCATAATATGCTAACTGAGCATGGTTATGGCCCTGACTATAATTGTAAAGGTTTTCATGAAGAATGACTTTGATTTTTAAATAAAGTTTTTCTAAATTTTGAAAACGCCTGTCCAGTTAATGCCATTTTTATATTTGAAACATGAAATGAGTGTCTTTCACTATGTTAGGAAACCGAAGTCAGTTTGACGATCGTGTGTCCATCGTAGCTAAAAGAACAGCATATCTAGGCAGCTAAATTAACAGACCCATGTATAAGACAGAGCAAAGCTAACTGTAACAGAAATTTTGCGACTAATTAGAGCATTCGATATTTTATATTCTACAGCTGATTTTCCATAATTAACCCTCTCTTCTTTTTACATGCTGAAAAGTTGTGAGATTAGTGTCAGCCTTCTGGGTACCACAGAAGCTATAAAATCACGTGGTTAAATCTCACTGGCCGTACAAAGGGCACGAAATTGTGCCAGCCTTAAAATGTCCCAATACCGTCACACTAGAAAGTTCTAGAGCCTGACCTCTGATATACAAAGTGATCGGCAGAGTGTGACAGTGCCATATAACGGATCACATTAGGTTTCAATTGCTCAAGCTCTAAAGACAGCGATCGAAAGTTCACGTCACCTTCACTGAAAGGCTTGATTTGACCTAAATTTAGGCTGTCGCCTGCAGGTCATAATCACGTATGTATTCATATACCCATCTGCATAAAACCAGACAGGTTTGGGCAGTTTGAAATCTTAGCCTGTATTTGCACTAATATGTGTACAGACGTTTTAAACTATCCAGTTTGGGTTCAATACTATCCCAGGCTCATCACAGGGAGTAATAGAACAGCAGTTGAGACAGGGCGTGGAAAGTCCCAAGGGTTCCAGCCACTTGAAAATCCCAAATTTGCCAGGAACATTTAGGTACCGAGCTGTCCCTCGATAGTCAGTCAATCTTTGCATTTCCTCGAGATAATAAATTTTATGGGCGGGTTGGTCATATGTAGTAATATGCTTGCGGCAAATGGAGGGCAAAGCCTCAGCTCCACTATCCGGTATTAACGGAAAATGACTCATCACACTATACTGTACTATACTATACTGTCGATTTAAAAAAAAATCGACCAAAGAAAGTAAAATGGGCTAAATTAAAATAGTGGCTTCTGTAAAGTCGTGCAGTTTATACGTGTTAGTATGTGGCGCCCTCTTCTGGATTCATGTTGCTTGCGTCTACTAGTACTTGCGCAACCGTTGTAACTTAAAATTGTTGGTTGAATAACGCAGTAAATTGTGGTTTTTATGGATTTACAAATATATCGCACAGACATAAAGACATGGTGTACCATTTCAGGTATTCATATTTTTGACCGAGAATCTTGTGATATCGCCTCACCGTGATAAAACACATACGCTGTATCTTTAAGTGACGCCTTGACAACGGGGATGTTGATGTAGCTTCAGTTAGTCAGTTAGCATTAGATATCTTGGTTAGCTAGGTAGCCCCAGTGAGTATTTTAACTCTGTCTCAATACAAATGAGGATACTACAAACTTTGTGTAGCGCAGAGACACGTTTTGCCTCTAGTAGGCCAGAGATTGTGGACATCCTTTCATATCCTATCCTGGTCAGCTAAATAAGCGAAGCTATCGTATTTTGGTTTAGTTAACTAGGAACGTCAGCTAACGTTTGCAAGCCTGCAGGCGTACTAAAATGTTCAAACCCAAAGTACTTTTAATTGGTCCAAGTGAGGTAGGTATCAATCGGTGTATTTTTGTTGTGTATGACAGTGTCAAATCTAGTTCAGCTAATTGTGTGCTAGACGGATGGCTAACGGTTGCAGAGGAACAGCGACTTTCAGCAACATGTCAGATACATTACTGAAATTCATCAGTTCTGTTGCGTGTTACGCACCAGACATTGTTAGCCTGTAAAATTAATTTTTTTGTGTGTCGTCTTGTTTGTGTGTTGTCTTAAGGGTTAAATTCTGAGTCGTTCTCCATTTCTGAAATGTTTACAGTGTGGAAAAACAGTTTTGGGAAATTTCCTCTCGGACACCACAGAGACAGTGGGAGGAGATTATAATCCAACGCAGGGGGTCAGGTACGCTTGAGCACAGGAAAACATAATTCGATTGCCACAAAGCCAATTTTGTACCGGTTTTTGTTTACGAGTTTGTATGTTTTGAGAAGAAATACACGTTAAAAGCTTTAACCTGTTCACTTCAGTAACCTTATCAAAGTTAGCAGATGAAGACTGGCGTTATCTGGGCACCTTGCAACGCCTTAATTCAAATGACATAGATCGAAAATTGAAAGGATCGCTGCCAATCATTTTGTATATAACTAAATGACGTACAAAATCATATTTAAGTCCCAACATATACGCGCGTGTGCATTTTCTTGCGTTCACTTTAACACATTCTCAAAGTGAACGAGCACTCATCTGCTGATCTGGAGGAGGTTGTCAGTTTCATTCTCAGGCCACTGCTCGCAGTGACCACTTTATTAGGTACACCCTGTTCAAGAAAATGAACGGATTTTGAAGAAAGTGAGCCACATGCCTGTCTATTGCTGTACAAAGCAGGAAGACATTAACAGAGGGATCCAGGTACTGTTTTATTGCAAAGGCAATATGACTGACTTAAGAGACTTTGAGGTTGATATGTTTATCAGTGCCAGCTACACAGGGTCCCAAGGGTTCAGCCCAAGACAGCATCTTTGAGATGAGATGGAAAATGCTGTTGGTGAGATGACTGTACTGCCCTCCTACCTCCTGCACTTAGTATCGCATAGTATCAGTGCCCTGAAGACTGCGGACTGTTATTGACGTGTAGGGGAAGCCAACCCAGAGAACTAAAGATTGTATTTTCATCACATGCAAACTCGTTAGTACAAAATATATAAAAGTGTGGTAATAAAATCAGATTTTGCGGCAATTTATTT
>NC_044509.1:4114946-4119946 GCF_902362185.1 Chanos chanos | reverse complement strand
AGAAAGTTAACATGAAAATCACAGTTACACGTGATGTTGTCGTTCGTGTAATTTCACGCGACTTTGACAGTCGCGGCTGAACAGGAGTTTAAATGCAGCTGCGGAAACTGATTAATGAGCGATGACCAAAATGTAAAGGCTGAGCAGGAGTTTAAAAAGTGAACATGCCCTGTGGGTGAGATCTGCTCTGTGGGGCACCTATTGTAAACCGCTTGTGCGTGGGGTAGATTTTTTCCCCCTTTTGATTGACAGGACATAATCAGAGCTAATGTTGTTTTTTAAATAATCGGTTAATGGCAAACTATGAAAATTTTAGTTATTGGCTGGTACAGATTAATGGACAATACATTGGTGCACTCTGAGTCTAAACAGTTGCTCACATTACTGATTGCATATCTTTACACAATATGTAGTCAGTGTTCATATTTCTGGAACAGTGTGTGTTGCCTTCTTTAGTCAAAACGTACTCCGATATCCAGGATGCATTTCTGCTCTTTTTGCAAAGGCTCTCGGGATTTGAGTTTTTAGTACCTTCACGACACCGACACTACCTTTATTTTATTGTCAAATGGCATCCTTTCCAGCAAGCCTGCAAACGGTAAAATTCAAATGTACAGATTTCCCTGGGTTACAGGGCATCTAACTCAACCTTTCATTAACCTTCAGTGTAAGCTTGTTCCCCCTTCTCTGTTGTCAAAGGAGATGTTTGGCTCAAAGACAAAAGAGGTTTTGACTGAGTGCGTTAATTAGTTGAGATGATGAAAAGGGGAGACGTCAGATGGACTCACTGGTGAAATGACCCTTGTTTGTTGTCCTTTGTGTAGCTTCACAGTTAAACAAACTCCCACTGATTCACTCCAACCTGGAGGAAGACCCTGAGAAAGTCCGCCTGGAGTTCCGCAGTTACCTTGGAAACATTGTTCAGACTCTGTCAGAAAGCCAAGACCGTGAGGAGATGTCTATATTAAGCTAAAGTCTCAGATGTTCCATAATTTTCAGCACTGTAATGTTTTTTTTTTTTTTTTATACCATTCCTATACCATCACATTATATCAAGAAACTGTACTCCCTTGTAAAGACAAGACAGAATATAAGTGACTGGTTGAATAAAGCATATCAAATGTTTCTTGAGGACAGTTATACAGAACCTAAAACCTTTGTGTTGTTTTGGAACGTCTACATTTTTTGAGTCAGAATCCACTGCAGTATGGTAGATGTAGTAAAAGTTGTCAAACATGCATCGTAACAAAAGAAGCGTGTCTGTTACAACAAACATTACCAAGACCAAATCTAGATTTTAGTTCACACTCACAGTCATTTAAACCAATTTCTATGGGGACTTACTGCATTCGGTGGGTTGTGATACGCGAGTTTCAATATTCCAACATTAGTGTCCTTATATCTGTGACTAACAGGAGCACACTTGGCTAAAATCTGAACTTACCAAACCCATTACCTCATATAGTCACAACCAGTAGAACACAATTCCCCCATTTCATTACTCATCTTTTCTTTTTTCTTATGGTAGTGCAAGGGAAAAGCACAGTGATGGGAGACAGGGTCACCTTTTTCCCCCCCTGAGTGTCAGGTGACCACAACGAGCCAAAGAAGCATCCAGGCCTTTACTTAACAATAGACATTTATTTTCTTCACTGGGTTCCAAGACAGTTTCGAACTGGTAATGGAGAGTATACACAAATAAGCTCAGCTGAGAGGAAACGGTTCAGGGAAAGTCCACATTTACACATCATAGCCAACAATGCCCCTTTTCCCGATGATCTCTCCGATGTAGAACCACATCAGAACCTCCGTGGCAACCAAGCCATTCCTCAGCGCATCCTAGCAAGAAGAAAAAAAAGAACGAAATTATTTAATATTAAATCTGACGCGTTACTAAAACAAATGTTATTTCATCTTATTCTCTCATGTCTTACTTCTTTGGATTGCAACCCAACAATATAGTGTTTACATATTCTCACTGGTGGCGTTTCCGCTCACTAGTCTCCTGTGTAAAACCAGAACAGATCAAACACATTTCCACCAAATGACCCTCTCTACACCCTCTGTATCCAGTTCTATCAATACATCTGTGGAGTGAATGTTTCACTCCTTTTCCAACTATGCTTCAACAGATTTAGGACTACAGTTGCTGTTTTCATTCATTTTCCTGAGTCATGTTATACAAAAGCATTGAGTTAATGTCAGACAAGAGACAGCTACCATTCTGTATATGCTCATGCACTGAAAAGTGCATTACGAAACAAATACAAGGGCATATCGTTATATGGACTAGACAAGCGAAATGACCCACACTTACCCTGACTGTGGTCTGACCGAGCCGTCCTGACTGGAATCCTTTGATGACGTCCTGGAGACCACCGATGGCTTTGGGAATCTCGGCCGGTGTCGGAGGGACGAGTTCTACCCGGGCGTAGTACCAGAAGGTCGCTAGCCGGGGTTTGGAGTAGGTCACGGCGGCTTTGATGTTTAAACGGGTGAAGAAGAATAGAGGACATTTCAAACATTTTAAGAGGTTATCGTGGCTAAACTTCACCCATAAACTTAACAGGAAAAGAACCTACGTAACGTATATTTTAGATCACGCATATTTTAGATCGCTAATGTCCCTTAGAATTCAACTGAAAGCCCAAAGTTGTGACAACTCGGTTAACGTTAACATAACAGATACATGTTAGCTAATTTGATGAGTTGTCCATCTGTACAGCGCCTAAATAAAAGACATTTTCTATGAACTGCGACTGAATGTTTAGTCAAGCAGTTTTAAGAGACCAAAAGTAGAAGACAAATATATTTAACTTTACACTAATACTAGTCAATGTTTGAACCTTGCGGTCACGATTAGCCATTAGCTAGCTGCAGCTTGCGACCGCTCGCGTCTCAAAACGGCCTTGCAGGTTTTGACACTCCACAAACTGACAAGCAGAAACATGATAATACGTACTTCTGTTAAGTTGCTCGTGTTTAAATAAATATCTAAGAGTCTTACCGCCAACCATTGTTGGTATTTTGGCCACCAGTTTCTGCACCGCCTGAGCCATTTTTCACAAATTTCAAGTTTCTCACTACAGCTCCTCTTCAACAGTGGCTCTCGACTGAATGTCACCTCGGCGAAAGACCCAACATCTAGCCTGTCTTAATATACGCCGGACTAAAATTCGAACCTGTCCGTAAATAATGTATTTTTTTAATATCGTAATCGCAGAATCGTGTCAAGCATTACTCAGATCATGTAGAAAACGTTACAATTTTCTGAACTTTTCCAAGTATCGTTAAATAAATTCTGATGCAGGCACGTTATGGCTTCCTAATATGGAGATTTACGTAATATTTCATTGGACCATTCAGCTGGTGGACCTGCAGTGCGTGAGGCGATTTTGAATGCTGGAGTATGCCTGTTTACTTTTATTAAATGCTTAATTAAAAATCAGTTACTGGTAAACTGAATACGATATTAAAACATTTCCCACTTTTTAACAATATCTTTGAGAATAGGAATTCAATGCAGAATTTATCTTACTTGCACGTAATATTCCCAGTAATCTACATGACAAGAGTTGTTTATATTCCTTATATGAAAAGAAATACACACCAATCGATTTGGATTTTTTTTTTATCACCTTTTACACACAGGACAAAATGGAACACTACTGAGTGAATAATAAGTACACACATACACAAACAGCAAAACAACTATTTCCAATCGCCCAGATATAAAAACAAACGTTATTACAGCCCCAGTCTCAGTATGAACAGACGTGGACATCGGTAAAACTCTTGTTTAGAGAATTGGAGTAAGCGTTTGAGAGTGAAAATTAGGTAACATAGATTGGCGGGAGGATGACTCCATAAATAGAAATAGGCCGAGAGTAAATACAAGCGTGAAAGGTAAAAGAAATTAATCATTCACTGTGTAAATAATATTTGTTGTGCGAAACGGACTGTTGGTTGCATTTGTAAAATGGATTGTCTGCTGCTTGCAGTTCAGGTAATACAGAGTTTCTGCATGGTCTCGTTGCACCCTCTATGTATCTGTTTTATTTTAACGTGTCTCATCTCACGAGAGAGGCGACGTTTTACGCCCTTACAATATGTGGCTCCTTGGGTTCGATTTTTGTACCTGAGGTAATGTCGCGTGACCGGACCAAGCGATTGGAATCGTGGAATTACGCACAGGCGAGACATATCGTATGAGGCGCCAAACGTGACGTTTTCGAACGAATCTATGTCAGACTCCTTTATTCATTAATTGATGGAATTTTCTGATGTAATGTCAGACTGAAATGGTATGTAAGTCAACGCAGACCTTTATTCCAATATTTGCGAGTCGAAATTGGCTTCACATTTTAAATGTATGATATGTCTTATCATTTAACAACCCTGTGAAAAATGTGTGGAAAGTTTTCCCAGATGCAATAAATGTATAACATTCAAAATGATTCAGGCAGCAATAAACATGAAGATATAGCACCACAGTTTGTCTTAAATGTGGGATACATTTGGACATTTTTTGTGCTTGACGTTTGAGTTTAAAAAAAAATCTTTTTTTTTCTTACGTTGAGCATCCCATAATTTAGTAAAAGGTAGCAACAGCATAGCCGGTCACTCCAAACTAAAATATCTGAAAAGCTATGGCTTTGATTCACATAACATTTTAACTTGGAGCAAATGCCTATCCCATCTCCTTACCCTAATCCTTTTTTAAATTTCTTTTTGTTTAACTGCTGAGCCGTCTTGCTTGACTTCTGAATACAGACCAATCAGCTCTCTTCTCCAGGCACCTAATTTTTTTTTTTTTATATATCAAATCCATTTGATGCTAGTTCAGTGGCCTGTAGCCAAGGCTTGGACAATTAGTGAACACACCCACTGATTCCGAATCCATTCACTGTTAAGCTTTTATGATGCTTTGAATAAATGAACAGTAATCCGACTGTGTGATTTTACATGAAATTTATTTTAAAATATTACACAAATACAAA
>NC_044509.1:4094946-4109946 GCF_902362185.1 Chanos chanos | reverse complement strand
CGAAATTCTCGCCCTCCTCGCGCTTCAGGGTGCAGAGCCGAAGCGAGGGGACCCAGTCGGCCTCTGAGGGTTGTCATGGAGACAGCGTATGGACAGGGAACGAGAATGAGCGGAGTGTTCTTCTGACAGGTGCATAATGCCAACACAGGATAAAGTTCTAGCCTCACCGTCCCCCATAGTATTAAGAAAAAACATTCTTTTTATCCAGCAGTTAAGAGTTAAAAACGTGTCTGCAGTTTGGCTCTACAATAACACGACAGAGTGTAATGATGGTTCATTGCAGTGTAAGGTAGAATCAGCAAAAAATGCCATCTCACGCATGTATCGCGTACGTGTAGCAGGCATGTCCTCTGTGTTATCATCATTCGAGTACAACTATATGGCACTTTGAACTGCTGTAGAGCTAAGGGACACACGTCCCTTACACACACACACACACCCACACACACACACACACACACACACACACACACACACACTCACACTCACACACACACACACACACACACACACACACACACACACAAACACACACACACACACACACACACACACACACACACACACACACACACACACACGTACGTGCACACAAAGCCAAGGATTCTGTCCTTTTTCAGTCGTTTAGAAAATGATTCAAAATAAGGAGCACTTAAAAAAAAAAACCCTTGAAAAAGATTGATCCAACTGAACAGGAGTGGTTAACACATCTGAGCCCTCTAATCAGGACACCAACAGACAAGTGTACTCATATAAGACGTAAGGAAAACATTCCCCTGTACTCTCTGGAGACAGGGACTTCACTTACCTGCATCTTCAGCAACGCTCATCGCTGGATTGTCAATTCCCTCCTTTGGATTGAAGGTAAACTTCCTACGTTTGCATCAAACAGCAAATCAATGATTATTGATCAGTCACCGATAAGTGGCAGGATATTCATTGAAAGAACCAATAACAGTGCGCGCATGTCAATAAAACGCCAGTAACATCTGCAACAGACATGCAAACTCAAGACAATAAAATCGTGACACAACTTCACTCCTATCTGTGCCCGTGTTAAGCCTTATCGTCAGCAGAGTCGTAATACAGAAAGCACAAAGTCTTGATGATCAGAGTGAGAGAAGGGGGAGGTTACACATTAGAGGAGACTGGGCAGAGGGTTTCAGTGGGCTGTGATTGTGTGAAAAAGGTGATTGTCAAAAAAGCCCCCCCCCCCGAAAAAACAGCTGTGTAGACACAAGATTGCTACTTACTCAGTCAGCCCAATGGAATCTCCAAGTGCTATACAAGTAAAAGGACAGAGAGAGACAGAGAGAGAGAGACAGAGAGAGAGAGACACAGAGACAGGGGGGGGTCAGAGTTTCGATATAAGATATAACAACTTTCATAGTCTACATGCAGGAGAAAATTATCTACATCAACAAACACACACACACACACACACGGAACTTTCCTTCCTGGCAAATGGTTGTATTATCAGAACAGCATTACCACACAGATCTATGAATGGTAATGCTGTTCTGATAATACAACCATTTGCCAGGAAGGAAAGTTCCGTGTGTATGTGTGTGTGTGTGTGTGTGTGTGTGTGTGTGTGTTCGTGTTCAGTCATAAGCATCAGCTGCTGCAGCGTCACGGAGGAACGCATTAGTGCCCTGTTATCCCATCAGTCCCACGTGCTTTTCCTCATAAAACACAGTAAAACCAGTTCTCCTTCGTGATTTCACCCAGATGTGATTACACCCTGCTGAGCGTGTTCAGGCCAACCATTTGGAGACAGGTCTTTGTTGAACGAAGTATACCCCTCTGTCATGTACATATTAGGGATTTCAGAGAGTCAAGAAGATCGACTAATCACTGCCTAGAGAGGACTGACCAGTCACTGGTTAGGACTTTGAGAGAGACATGGATCTTGGATGGTTCTTAGCGAGAATCATCTTATCAGTTATCAGTCTGAAACAACAGTAATTTAGCTTAGTTTTAGCTTAAACAACAATGATATGTAGTCATAACGTCCATCCGTTTTTTTGTATATAAGTGACAGTGTAATGTTACCAACTGCCTCACAGGGCTCATTTTCATTTAACCTTCATTTAACCTTTCCTCAGATGGCTTTACATTCACTTTTACATTGATTCATTCAGCAGACGCTTTTACCCAAAGCAACGTCTAAGAGAGGCAGAATGCCAACCAAGCACGTAGCCATCAAGGAACTGTCACCGCTAAGTTCATTAGTAAACCAGATACAAAAGCAAGAATGTTGAAGGAAAAGAAGAGAGTGGATTACGAGCGGATCAGAAGCCCGATGTAATATAAACTATCCAGTTCCTCGAGTTCAACAGGTATCACAAAATAAGTCCTGATTAGTACCAGTCATGGAGGGAAGGAAATCTACATCATTAAAACATGCGAACACAGAAGAGTAAAAGCATCAGCATAGATTTATAGTAACTGTGGGGGAGGGGCCATGAAATATAGACCATAGAAGGATGGGTAATGCATAGGAACAGTTGTGCCATCCAGGCAGTAGGTAGGGGTTGAGTATAGAAGGATGGGTTTAGTCAGTGACTTGTGGAGGTGAGGGATTCTTGGAAAAGGTAAGTCTCCGGGCGCTTCTTGAAAATGGCGAGGGGGTCGGCAGACCGGACGGAATTGGGCAACTCGTTCCGCCATCGAGGGACCGCGCACGCGTAAAGAGTCCAGTCTGTGACCTTCCGCCGCCGCGCTGGCGGAATCTCCGAGTGCGCCTCCCTCACGGACCGTGGCGGACCGGGACGAAGCTTCGGTCCTAATGAGTGACCCGATGCTGGGAGGAGTGGTTCCACTGGTTGAGCTGAAAGCCAGTCATAGGGAGTCAAACCTGACGCAGGAAGACGCACCTGGATACACCTAGAAACCACGGCTTTGCTAAACGCCCCTCTGAACTGAGCTGCCTCGGTTATATTTTCCCTAATCTGAGAACACGAGACTAATTATCAAAGCCAGAGGGCGTCGGCATCGTTCACGAGCGAAACTGACAGAGATCACGACTACTGCGACCTGAATAAGATGCTAATTGACCTAATGCAGCACAAACCCTTACAGGTTCCACACCTAACTCACAACTAAAGAGGGGGGGGGGGGGGGGGTTAACACATCTTTTTCTTTTCCTTTTTCCTAAGAATCAGAATCAGTTGTGAGATCAAATGATATTCATACACAATTTTTTTTAAAGTGATTTCTCGCCCTACATTACCACACTGGAATCAACTTATCCACTGATTCCTGTGCCCTCGGGCTCTTGGAGCAGACACACAGGGTGGGGGCCACATCCTGATATGTGCAGTGAGTGAGGTCCACAAAAAGCACCTGCTACAGGGGAGGAGGGACAAGCTGATTCAAAGGAAATTGTCATGTTACTAGGTAACCGTGGCTTCTCTGGCATCAAGCTAAAAACCAAAACCCTAAAGCCTGATAACAAAGCCATTCAACGCATTACTCCTTATCTCAATCCCACTCATCTTCTCCCTCTTCTCATAATGACGCTTTTTTATAAACGTCAGTCAGCATTTGATGTTCGATTTGACACGACCAGACATCACAACACGTCAGAGGATGAGCAAGTGTACATCTGAAATGAAGCCATCTCCATCATAGCAGGTTTAAAACTCACACACACACACACACACACACCGACAGGACGTCAAGAGACTGCTCCACAGAGGACGAGGATAATACAGCAAATAGTCCAAAAACAGCCCACGGGCATTTTACAAAAACGCACACAAATCAAATTACCCCTGAGAAAGTGAACGTCGGGACAGAATAATAAAAAGATGAAGAAAACAACGAGAGAGAAAACAGAGAGGAAAGAACTAAGAGTGTCAGAGTGGAATAAAAAAAAGGGGGAAAAACAGCATAAAAGAGTGAAAGAAAGGGAAAGAATCATTAGAGGAGAGTACCTGCGGTTTGTGTCTGCCTCATGGTGAGTGTGTGTGTGTGTGTGTGTCTGTTGGGCACACACAGGAGTGTGTCCTGACTGTGTCTGTCAGGAACACAGCATTACAGATGAATTTGTCTCCTCCCACCTCAGTCTACCAACAGTATCAGCCCCCCCCCCCCCTTTTCTTTCCCGTACATACACCCCCCCCCCCCCACACACACACACCCTTTTTTTCCCTTACATACACAAATACTATGCTTAATGGTTAATCCCACTGTGTGCTTACACAGACAAGTGCGTTGTAAATCTTTATAGCCTCAACTTAAAGCATTACCTAAACATGCGTACCGCTGAAAATGATGAAACCATGCAACAAGGTGGACAGACAAGTATGTGGAGAGTAAGAACCTGTGACTGTGAGATGGAGACTGTGACAGTCTGTTTAGTTTAAAAGAAAACAGACATTGGAAACATAATACAAGGGAGGTAGAGAGAGAGAGAGAGAGAGAGAGAGAGAGAGAGAGAGAGAGAGAGATTGCTGTCTCTTTTAAGCGATCGGTATGGCACAGACCAGTAAACTCCTGGATAAGTTGTCTTGTGTTCTCTGTGAGAAGCTGGGACAAGCTGAAGAGGAAAAGAATGAGACAGATAGAGGGAGAGAGAGAGAGATTGAGAGAGAGAGAGAGAGAGAGAGAGAGATATTGAGAGAGAGAGATTGAGAGAGAGGGAGAGAGAGATTGAGAGAGATAGGGTGAAAGAGTGAAGGACTGAATTCCAGTGTTATCTCAGGCTGTCACTGTGTTTTCAGCCTCTGAAGGCCACACACCATTGTCCTCCAAAATGGCCCGGAAAACAAAATGACGTCATTCATTACCACACTTTGTTATTCCACAGACCTTCCCAAAGCACTTTCACACACGGATACAACTTCACATGGACCACAGACCTTCCCAAAGCACGTTCACACACGGATACAACTTCACATGGGCTACAGACCTTCCCAAAGCACGTTCACACACGGACACAACTTCACATGGTCCACAGACCTCTAATTCGTTTCACCATCAGGACACCTTCTATTATGGACAGCTATGGTTTGGTTGCGGTTTGACTTCATTATTCCTGGTTGCAACGTTTTGTCATTTGAAATCTTCAAGAGTCCTTGCTCTTCTACATCTAAAATTGAAAAATGTACTTAAGGGGAAAATAAGGAGAAAAAGTTGAGGAAAAACATGCATTTAAAGAGCAATATTAATTCTGTTCATTTTCAGTTACGTCGCACACAGTCTGAGGTGACCTCCAAGTCTGGCAGAGAACTTTCTAGACCAATTCTACAGACTAAACTCAAGTCACTCCAATTCACACGGTCCTGACATCTGCCATCTGTCCAGTCCTCTGATATATAAAACAAGCAAGACTTTTCTCTCAGGATTTTTTGGGTAGATTTTTGTGAATAGTGCACAATAAAAGTGATCCATGTGTGAAGATATATGACGGTCCTTTAAAGTTAATACATCATAATTATGTATCCAGTGCCCACAATTTGATTATTATTTTATGTCAGAGACCACATGTAGTCAATGCAAATAGATTTAGATAATATATAAATGCATTTATTATAATAATTTGAACAGAATACAGTACAGTACACAAGACTTGCATGTTTGATGAGAAAAAAAGTAGAAATAATAAATAAAATTATAAGAAATTGGGGAGGGGAGGGGGGGTACAAGACATCTTTTTTTTTTTTTTTTTTTTGTTTTGTTTAACAGAATCAGTCGTGATAACAAATGATATTCATACACAAAAATTCCTTACTGATTTCTCAAAAAAAAAAAAAAATCCAATAAATATTCAGCAGCATAATTTTTATAATTTGGGGGAATATTTCTGAAGGCTTTAGGATTCAGAAGGTGTGCAAACTGCACTGGAAAAACAAAGTGTATAATTGTTGAGGGAGAGAACTGTGGCGAGAAGGAAAGAAAGAAAGAAAGAAAGAAAATGTAGCAACATAAACCAAAAAATCTAAAAGAGTCCCTTCATTCATCCACAGTGAATATGCTAATTAGTATTATTATTATATCCTGGAATATCTCAACAAGAGTAAAATCTTTTATCTTCTATTGCACACCAGCCATGAATATCCATAAAGTATACAACATGCATTCAACTTAACACAGCAGTTAAACTTAAGACTTTAGACTTAAACATCTAAGACTGATGTTTGACCAATGGATAAAACATTATGTGCATTTAACGGGATTATAAGGAAAAATAGAACGTACTAGGCACAGAACATTACTATTGCTATTATTAACAGTTATTACCTTATTTTGTATTTGATTAGACATTTATTTTGCCCTGTCACCTTGACAACCACAGAACCACCTGAGTGACCATAATTCTGATGTGGAATCTCTTGAATTTTCAGATTCTACTGGATCACACTTGTTACTAGGTTACTGAACATCAACTTCTGATGATCAATCAGTCTAGATGAGAACGATATGCCACTATTAGTGACTACTCTAACAGTCACAGGAAAAACCATCCATTTAACAGGAGCTGTGTTAAGGCAAACTGTTTGCCTGTAAACTCTGCTCTAAAATAGCACATTTCCTGAAGTCTGGTCTCAGTCTGAAATTGAATTGTTCTTGTTTTTATTGCACATTGACCTTTAAGAATCTTTACTTGAACTGAGTGGAATCCTGCTGCAGATGACAGCCCCTAAAACTGTTCCGGAAACAAGGTGGAGTCAAGGTAGAGTAATACATGGGTTTATATTCACAATACGACAAGTCTGGACTCTTGTCTCACTCTGATATGGGGCTTACTTTGTGGTTCCTTTTGGACTTGCTTTTCATTTCCACATTTTCATCGTTTGAGTCGTCAAATAAAATGGGTTCAAACACGTAAGTCAGATTTCATGTCTCAAAATCTAAAATTAGAAGACATACTAAGTTAGTTATCTCCCATCTTGTGGATGAATCTAAATTAGAAGAAAAATTCCCATGGAGAGAAATACCACGATGACAGTGTGTAAGAAGCATGAGATTCGATCAGTGTCTTCTTTTTCCTCATCTTCATGCAGTTTCTCCACCCGTTACAGCAGTGCACGTTATAACCATCAAAAAATCAAAATCAAATTACAAATTAAGCCCTGCATCTCCACCCTTAAAAAGATTAATAAAAAAAAAGAAGCAAAAGTGCATATATATATATATATATATATATATATATATATATATATATATATATATATATATGCACACACACATATAGCATTACGGCATAACATGTTTACTGTATTACCTTTGTGTATATACTTTGACTATTGTTTTACATCATTATAAGAAGACATAGCACATAGCAGGAATAAAAAAAAAAAAAAGGAGGGGGGAACCTCATCGTAACATGAAGTCTGTCATAATCCGAGCCGTTTTGCATTGCATTGCGGTATAGAGGAGCCCGGCTAGAGTGAAAGCGATAAGGGGCGGGGGGGGCGCGGGGGGGGGGTGTATAGGGAGGTGCAAATAAGAAGTTAAGAGGCTATACAGTAAAACACACCAATGTAGAGGCACAACAAACCGCCTTTCCAGCGTGTCCAGTATCTGGAAAAATCTCTGACAACATTTTTTTCTAAACTCTAGTCAGCAAACAATGCAGCGTTTGAAGATTTTAGACAAACTCCCATTTGGAGAAGAGTCTAATGACAAACAGTCATAAAATACGCAGACACAAGCTCGATCTCTGTTCCCATTTCTTCTCTTTTTCTCTCTTTTTTTTTTTTTCTTAATTTTCATTCTCAGTTTGCTTAGGGAATAAAATACGCATTCCAGTCTACTGCAGTGAACATCGCCACCGTCACTATGACAACAAGATTCTGCTGTCACCATAACGACGATAAGCATCTCAGAGGTTCCACAGAAACGCCCTTTTCCTGGGAAAAAAAAAATCCAGGAAGTCCTGTGATCCAGAGTCAAGATTCACATTAAAATAGTCTTTTTCCTGTTAAATTTCCATTGGGTAAAAGGTATTCGCCTCTTGCATACAACAGAAACATGAAATCCGCATTGCATCATCTATCCAGAAGAATTTGGTGAGAAATGCACGGGTTCTCCTCAGCCTTTAAGGTTCTCTTGATCTTCTCCTCTTAGGTTCGGAAAAATGTGGAAAGACAAGTGGGAATTCCGTGAGTGGCAGTCACGTATTGCACGATGAGACACTAACATTTGTGGACATCGAGTTTCGTAAGGATCGACCAGCAACATTTCTGCATCCTCCAACGCCATGCAGATCATCTCAGGCATTTCACATCTTCACAGACGCACGGTCTGCGTGAATTCGGGAAACGGTTCCTGACTCACCTGTGAAGCTACCACTTCCGGTGTCCTCACAGTGCAGTCGGGCCTGACAATACACAGTAACATTCACACACAATGTTCCTAGGAAGACTGTATACTCAAAAGACAAAAATGGAATAAAAGAGCAACAGACTGGATGGACCATCTGTGATATCCAGTGATGTTTAGTCACTGGACAAACACACATTAAAAGAAGCTCTAGTATGACTTTGAAATCTAGACTTTGATTGCCAGTTTCTCGAAGACACAGCATACGTTCCAAAGTTTCTTAACAGAGCCGACTCTTTACCTGTTGTTAGCTGTTGTGTATAAAGTTGATTACTGTAGATATTGAGGGTGGGGTGGGTGGGGGTGGGGGTGGGGGACTTCCCAAAACACTGTATCATAACACAGTCGTTTCCTCCTCAAAACATAGTCCTTTATGTCCCAAGAAAACAAGCAAGTCTCTCAGTAGCACTCACATAGCAGAACAGTACACGACTTGGGCTTCCGGCCACTTTGACATGCTAAAGAGGGATAAAGTGCAGGATTGTCTTCCCTGTACATTCAGTCCCATCCACAGAAAGTCATGCTTTAGAATAGCGGAATATTGGTTTTACAGGGTTTTTCTAATGCAGTGGTACAGTATGGAGCATGGTGCAAACCAAATGGGACGGAGATAACCTGTCGGCTTTGACCTTTGGGTGAATATGTTGAAATGTCCTCAAAATAGTTCAGATTTGCTGTGTTCAAGTAATCCACACCGAAGAGAGAGAGAGAGAGAGAGAGAGAGAGAGAGAGAGAGAGGCTGTGGTGCTAAAACAGCTCAAAAAAAACTAGTTGCATTGATTGTAGTGAACGCGCACATAATATATCGCTAAACATATGATGTGTGTGTTCGAGAATGTGTGGTGCATGTGATGTGTGCGTGTGTATGTATGTATGTATGTGTGTGTGTGTGTGTGTGTGTGTGAAAATATGTGTATACCTGTGTAAATATGAATGCCCGTGTGAACTCCCATAACTTGCATTTGTGTGTGTGCGTATGAATTTTGAAGCGTGAGTACGTAAACCCCGGCGTTCAGCGCTCCGACTTGACTCTGTAACGCAGCACGAGGTACGTAGCCAATCGCAGGACGAGGAAAAACACGCCCAGCACCATGAAGTCCACATACAGCTTAGCGTCCTCCACGTCCAGGAGCTGCAGCACCTCCTCGGGCTTCTGAAACTTACACACCATCCCCGGACACTCCAGCTCGGAGCGGTTCATTCCATAAATAGACAGAATCACCCCCTCAAAGCCATACCTGCGGGGGAGGGAGCAGACCTCGGTTAGGGTTAATTGAAGCATTATGCATAAACAGTTGAAGTCAGTCAGGATAAGGATGAAACATACAGGTACTGTATACCTTAACATTTTAGGACTAGAAAAGTTGCTTTGAATTAAATACAAGGTATTGCACTGTGTATTAAAAAAAATAAACGGAACCAGGCATTCTTTGCAGTCGCTAATGAGTACTTTTTGAACTATGAACACTCCAGTCCGAAAAGCATAGAATCAAATCAAGTGAATTTAGAGGAAAATTACTTTTTCTTTCTATAATTTCTCATTTTCATTTTATTTCTATTACACACAGACCAGTAAATGGATCAATGAGGCTTTTTCTCCTGTGTGCATCCAAATGCGTTCGATACAGCAATAAAGCAAACACCTCAAACTTACGCATCACATTTTCATACTTTGTTTTTTTTTTTTACGCGATTTGTTATGTTATGTTTTCAAATAATATGCAATTGATGAATTTTCATCTTTTTTTTAAAAAATTTAATCTTTCGTGTTCAATACAGCGCGTCAGCGCGTTTCTCACAGGTTCTCACCTCACATAGGAAACATAAGAACTCCACTGCAGGTATTTGGGAATAGTGTCGAAGTTGACGAAGAATCCGGAGAACAGCAGGACCGGAATGGCGGTGACTGGACCCACGAATGTGGCGACCTGGAGGAGAGAGAGAGAGAGAGAGAGAGAGAGAGAGAGAGAGAGAGAGAGAGAGAGAATATAAACAACATGTTAAACAAGAGACAGAAAATCAGATTAAAAAATCAATTGGCATTGATTTAAAAATATGAGTGTGGACACAGAAAGGACACAGAGGACAGGCAGTGTGTGTGTGTGTATGTGTGTGTGTGTGTGTGTGTGTGTTGTGTGTGTCTGTGTGCGTGTGTGTACAAAAATATGGTGTACAGAAAGAGAGAGCAAGTAAGCGAGAGTGAGAGAGAGAGAGAGAGAGAGAGAGAGAGAGAGAGAGAGAGAGAGAGAGAGAGAGAGAGAAAGAGAGAGAGAGAGAGACTGAGAGAGAGAGAGAGAGAGAGGGAAAGAGAGTGAGCCCCATACCTGCAGTGAAGTGGACGCTGCTCCTATGAGGAGACCCAGTGACTGGGCGACCAGAGCAGTGGAGGTAGACAGAGCCATGAAGAGCAGATACCTCCCAGCCTCCGGGGGCTGCTCTGTCATCCAGTACACTATACTACAGTACATGATCGGACAGATCACCTGAATGAGAGAGAGAGAGAGAGAGAGAGAGAGAGAGAGAGAGCGGGGGGGGAGAGAAGAAGGAGAACAAGAAGAAGAAGAAGAAGAAGAGAAATTGTGTCTACATACCTAATCTACAACTCCATTTTAAATTTGTAAACATAAATGATTGATTAAAATATTATGTGCAATATTACATATTATTAAATATTAGGGATGTCCCGATCCGATCGGTAACGGGGCCGATCAAGGCGTTTTTCAACTGATCGGTATCAGTTTTACTGAGCAGGCCCAGCTCGATCCTTTGTTTTACGTCGGCTGTCACACGGGTGTCGTAAACGGAGAGCATAATTTGTTGCAGGCTAAAATGTCTGCAGTGTGGATATGTTTTCAACTGGGAAACGAAAGCAGTCTAACACCCACTAGTAATGTTTGCAATGCGAGCATTTCGCGAGGCGGCAGTAACACAGAGCTGCGTTCAATAGGCTACTACCACTTTGATGCGTCACCTAAAAAATAAACACTCAGCGGAATACAGTGAGTTCACTCAGGTAACTCAGGCAAAGGCTGCTCCGACGCAACACACATTAGAGGACATTCTTTTAAAAGGAGAGAGAAATTTCCTCGAGACAGGGCCACAAAGATTATTGAGAAGGTAATTGAATTAATCGCTTTGGATGACCAGCCCATGTGGTAGCGAATACGGAGGTGCGTTATAAATCGGCAAATTGAGGCGAACGTTCCAAGCGAACGGTTTTCTTTTAACTTTTAAATTTGAACGTTTTTTAGGTCAGCATACTCCGACGACATTAATCCTCAAGGCCACTAATAACAACCAAAGTATCATTTCAAAACTGAAACACTGAACGCTTTAGTGATATATGCGAGTGATGTTGCCCAAACTAACGACCACAGGGAGCAATGCAGGCGCTTAACTAACGCTAAAGATTGATAACGATAGCATACAAAAAAAGTAGGCTTTCAGAAAAAGTATCAACGTAACTGACAGTTAGACAGCTTAACCACTTGAATTCTTAGAAGATTAAATAAAATCGAACACTTATGTATATTTTCTCGTATAACTCCCGCAGTACGCCTCACCCTCTCAGTCTCAACACAGCATTTCAGACACTGCTATACCGGAACTTTACAAGAAGGTTTACTTTGTTATGTTGTAAAATAAAGAAAAAGTAATAAAAAAAAATTAAGGAACAGCTTGGCCGCAGGCAATATTTTTCTTAATGCATGTGCTATTCATTTGTCAAGCTTATACATTGAATTGTTTTTAATAACTTTAATGCACTTGAAATGTGCACTGTGCAACTGTATGACCTAGAAAAATACAAATATTGGAATCGGGACTCAGTATCGACAGATACTCAATATTAAATGACTCAGATCGGGATCGGGGGCAAAAAACTTTGATCGGGACATCCCTATTAAATATTAAACATTCAATATTATTAGACAGGGGGGAAAAAAAGACAAGCAAGCGGAAAAGTTTCTGTGCTACTTTTGCTCCTGACGGGCTTCCAATGCCAGCATGTACCAGTGATCTGAAAAGGCCCCTACCTGGAATGGAATATCAGCCATGGTTTTGGCCAAGTAATACGCTTTCAGACTGTACCAGTAGTTCAGATGTTCTCTGATAAACACTGACATCTCCAGTGGAACTGTGGGAAAAGGAAAAAAAAAAAAAAAAACTCCGACTGACACAGAATGGATTTGGATTGACACTCACACATTTATCTGTCACTTAAAATCCAAAGCAGACATTTACAAACAGATTTGTTAAGTCTAACAGGCCCTGGGAGCTGAGGTGAGGTTGTGTGTGTGGAGGAGGAACACATCGACTCTGACGACCGAAATTTAAACAGGAACTCCACAGAACTTTGTTATTCCTCCTTCCTCAGGAGTTTTCAAACTCTTTTATTAAGACAGAGCAGGGTCACATCAGGGCCGAGCAAAGAATAGAGCCTGCGACTCACACACATACACACGTACACACACACAGACACACGTACACACACACACACATACACACGTACACATGCACAGCTACACACACATACACACACACACGCACGCACGCTCACCCATAAAGACTCGCTCACACAGACACATGCGCACAGACACACACACGTACACACACACACACATGTACACACACACACACATAAAGACTCACTCATTCATACAGACACATGCACACACACACACATGCACACACACACACACACACACACTTACATGTGAGGACAGTGGGCATGAGTGCGGCGAACATTAGGAAGAGCATGGAGAAGAAGAGAAATCCAGTGTTGTTAAACACTTTGCTGGCATCGTTTCCGATTTTCAGGTAAAGCAAACCAATCAGAACACCGATACACAGGTGTGACATCACCCTCAGGTGGGTCAGGACCTGCACACACACACACACAAACAAACACACACACCACTTATAACTTCCTGAAACCTCAACTGACATAGCATTGTGTATATTTATACCACATGTCTTTATATTTTCACATTTATATTCATAAGTGTTTATGGGGTGAGTATTACTGTTACATGATACACCTTGAATTTTCCATTTTCTTTTCTTTTTGTGCTAAGTAAAGCAGGGACAGTGAAATCTATATCTCTCACCTGGTGGCAGTAATTTAATTAAGTGTTACATTTACTTTTCCTCTGGTTTGTATGTCATTTCTACATTCCATGTGTGATTTAAATTAGATTTTTGTTTTGTGGAGATGTCGGGAAAAGAGAGCAGCCTTACCATGTCTCTGCATATGGTGATGAAAGTCCTCTTAAAGAGAATGCAAAACTGTGTCAGCGTACTCGTGGCAAACGTGTGTTTCTCAATATACCCTGAATCCTGTTCAATCAGAGAGAGAGAGAGAGAGAGAGAGAGAGAGAGAGAGAGAGAGGGAGAGAGAACACAAGAAAGACAGAAAGAAAGAAAGAAAAAGAAAGAAAGAAAGAAAGAAAGAAAGAAAGAAAGAAAATGTCAGTCACAGGTAGCATTTCTGTAGCACTCCTGCTGACACACAGGTTGAGGAGGCGTAGCAGGAGGAGGTCAGGTCACCCCAAGACGCACTGTTTTCCACTGTGTCAGTGTGTAAACGGAAAAAGCGTGTGGAGGAGTCACTCACGCTGACACACTGCGAGGGGCAGGAGGAGGTAGGATCATTCTTGTCGCTGGAGTTCTTCTTGCCCTCCTCAGCACACAGTCCACCCTGTACAGCCTCAAAGAGCACGGGGTTCAGATCTCCGTATTCCCCAGATGCCACCTCGATGACTACGCAGACAGAGAAACAAACACCCATCACTCTGAACATTCTCAGATACTCTGCTCTGATGTGTGTTTATATTACAAACAAACTCAACTCTTCTGCACTGATGTGTGTTTATATTACAAACAAACTCAACTCGTCTGCTCTGATGTGTGTTTATATTACAAACAAACTCAACTCCTCTGCACTGATGTGTGTTTATATTACAAACAAACTCAACTCCTCTTCTCTGATGTGTGTTTATATTACAAACAAACTCAACTCCTCTGCTCTGATGTGTGTTTATATTACAAACAAACTCAACTCGTCTGCTCTGATGTGTGTTTATATTACAAACAAACTCAACTCCTCTGCTCTGATGTGTGTTTGTATTATAGACAAACTCAACTACTCTGCTCTGATGTGTGTTTATATTACAGACAAACTCAACTCCTCTGCTCTGATGTGTGTTTATATTACAGACAAACTCAACTCCTCTGCTCTGATGTGTGTTTATATTACAGACAAACTCAACTCCTCTGCTCTGATGTGTGTTTATATTATAGACAAACTCAACTCCTCTGCTCTGATGTGTGTTTATATTATAGACAAACTCAACTCTTCTGCTCTGATGTGTGTTTATATCGAAAACAAACTCAACATTTCTGCTCTGATGTGTGTTTGTATTATAGACGGTGCTAGAGAGACGGAGCTATAGCAGTTACTACTCACTAACATATCCAGTCCTTGTAAATGGTTTACAATATATTAACTTATTATGACTATGAGAAGTGTATAAAGACATTCATAAACGCTTATGCATGCACACAAACAAACACACAGTCATGCATACACCCACATACACACTTACTTTCAGAAGTGTGCAAGCAAATACTCATAGATATCTGTATGCAGACACACAAACACACACA
>NC_044509.1:4084946-4089946 GCF_902362185.1 Chanos chanos | reverse complement strand
GTGTTTGGGAGTGACCTGGGAGACAATGACAATGTACAAAACTTTTTTGGCCAAAATTAAACTTTTATAAGTAGAGAAAATTCAGAAACAAGTGGTATAGAATGGTTGTTTTTTGGGGGGTAGGGTGGGGGGTAGTGAATTCGAGAGATTAAAAAAAAAAAAGACTACACCGTGTGCTCAAGAAAATTGTTAAAAATTGTCTTTCACAGAGAGAAAGTAATAAAAGGAAGCCCATATTTTTCTCTGTCAAAGCTTGATAACTGTTTTCAAAACAATAATGTTTTGTCGATACATTCAGAATGAAAGCCCTGCTTGGTCTATGAGACATATCAGTATTATAGTTATTAAATCTCGTTTACAACAAAATCCTTTTTTTTTTTTATAAATCTTAGGACGTCTGTCAGAGCACAAGTGGTGTGATATACAACATCTGTTTCTGCTTGTGCCAAAATGCAGAAAAGCGCATTAAAGTCTGTCCCCTTCAAAACAGACTTTTAATGTTTATCTCGTTTCTGTTTTGTCAGTGCATTGAACTGAATGACATCTGTCCCAAAATGAACAAAATTAATAATTGACAAGTGACGGTTCTTCCTGACAAGGTAAAAAAAGATGGAGTGAGAGTGTGAAGCAGTTGAAAGAAGAAGATGTGACATAGATGGAGAGAGAGAGCTAAAGAAAAAAGGGAGCTGAAAGAGACAAGATCAATACCGAGGGAAGATCCTGAAATCTCTAGAGCTTTCTAGAAGCTGTTCAATGCTGTTGTTCCAGGCTGCATTAAAGAGCCATAGGCTTGTCAATCTACAAAACTGTTTGGATCCGTATGGACAATGCAAGTAACTTTTATACTTTACCGTCATATGTACTGTATTGTAACTTGGTTTAAACATCAGGATTCTTGCAATTGCTAATGACACGACTCAAAAACTCGTTAAAACTATCAAATTAGATATGGCCTACATTAAATCACAAAAACAGGAAGCTTGATTTTAAACATGCAGCATCGGGCGTTGATGCCATGCAATCAGTCAAATCAGATAATTTATTAATCAAAACAAAATTGAATCAGATAAAACGAACACCATATATATATATATATATATATATATCATTTCCACATAGCGTTCAAATCATTTAAATACATTTATGATTCTGGGATACATTTAAAACAATCAAGAAAAGAAAAGAAAAAAAGTCCCCTTAGCGCACTTTCAGAATCTTATTGAGATATCGAAGCCCGCCCCAATTCCACCTGTGACGTGAAGAATTGGTTCTTACGATAACAAATTCCCTTTTATGTTCCAGAAGGGATCTGACCAATCAGCCCTCCGGTTACTAAATTTGTCTCTCTAACCTTCTAGCCTGGAAATACATCAGCCTCTCAGAGAAACAGAAGTATCACAGGGGCAAAATCCGAGGTGGCTCAATCAATCGCTATTACGGCCCAGAGCCGGGGAAATATATCGACTAGTTCTCTGTGTCAGAGTACCAGCGACCCCCACAGAGCGGACTGTTGTTAGTTTTATGTTTGATAAGGGAAAAAGCCCGTATGAATCTGTCAAAGAGTTCAATAAGACGTCCAGATATGTGAATTACGTAGTGTACACTGGGGGTAATTTAAATTCAAATCCCTTCTTATCAGAACATAATGTTCAAATTCAGGAGCTAACCAGTGTTTAATATGTGCTTTTGGTGAACGTTAGTTAATGCAAAGAGGCTGTTTGTGCCATGCACACACACACGCACACCTCCCCCTGCATTTGTAAAAGCAGGCAGACGGTCACAATGAGCAACAGTGCTACTATCTCAGATTCTTTAATTAGCCCATTCTGTCCGTCCGCCAACTCAGTCTCTCGTTCAGGCCATTAGCAGGGTGTTCTAATCTCCATCACTCTCTTTTTCTCATCTCCTCCTCCTCCTCCTCTCTTTCTCCTTCCCTCTCTGTGCCACTCCGCGTCTCCACCCCTCTGCAAATCCATCTCTTCACCCCGGGGTTGTATTACATCAATCGGGCCTGACAGTGAGAGAGAGAGAGAGAGTGAGAGCCGGAGAGGGATACGGCGCTTTCCCTCAAAATAACTTCCTGAGCACCGCGGCGCATACCGATGACTCATTCGCTCAATGCGTGCGCTACATGCCGACGATCGGCCAAAAGCGTCGCGTGCGTTGCATAGCGATGCGTAACGATGCGCTCGATGAGACCGAACCATTCGGTTTTTAGATCGGCTATCGCTTACCGATTATGCTGCTACACACACAGACGCACACACACACAATGCACAGCAAATTCTGTTAAATTAACTCTGTGAGTGTTATCACTGCGTAATCCACGCTATTGACTTCTGATTACATAACTTATAGCCACTTTTTTATTGGCCAAACTCTTACCTTGACGTATTACTCATGACAGGAAAGCAGCTACAGTTTTTGAGGGTTTTTGTTTCCATGCACAGCTACTATAAATGAAAACTCCTCCTACAAAGAGTCAAAATAACTGGCGAGATTCTCGTAGGATGACAATGAACAATTGTTGAACAGTTACATTCAAAATGAAAAATTCTTAATCGCCTGCTGAGTACAGACATTTCATGTCATAGCAGAGCCTTAAATGGTTATTACTAAACATGCAGGTGACTGTTTTTGTCCAATATTTCCTTGGAATCATGTAGCATTCCATACCAGTGGCCTTCCACTGGTAAGAATACAGTTTACAGTGTGCACAGTGGTCGCATTGTTTACAGTGGTTTCATTTAAGAATAAGCTGAGCTAGCCATCATATTATTCACAGTGACTACGACATAATTTATATATAAAGCAAATATTTAAAAATGATTGAGAAGGATACATGATTTACTGAATCTCTAAACTGAAAGAAAACTCACTCCAAAAACAACTGAAATGTCAACAGAATCCAATGTATTTATGACAGATGCCTGATATTCATCTGACAGTCATAAAGATGAATTCAAACCATTTATACCACTTTCTATGTTTTGTACACTTTCTTTGTATAAGTACTTTTCTTTACACAGGTATTTCAAGAACAACTTGGGAATTCAAAGACTGCTTACTGCCAGTATAGGATTATAATTATTGATCTCATTAAAACTAGAATAATCCTAAAGGTGAGTAAGTTACTCTTTCAGTCTCTGTTTTGATTTGATTATCTTGGCGTTATTTTGATGAGATTGATCTCATTGGACAGGGCTGCCATTAATCTGCTGGCAATGTGTGCTTTTTGGCCCCTGAATTTTATTCTGAGGAATTTTGCATGTTAAAAACGTGATAAAACAATCATAAACACTTCCCCAAAAATTTAGCATGAGGCTCACACTCATTCTTGCTGTAAAACACGCTAATTCATTCAAAATGAAAGGACCTATCACCATATTAAAAAAGCCATTTGTATCGGTTTCTTCAGAATTGGAAGCTGAATGATGGATATTGTCCCTGATACCTGATAGCAGAGTAATTACGATAATGGAACCAAAACACCGTGGCTGCATTCATGACGCATTCAGGCTTTTGGAAAATTGAAGTCAACCACGGAACAAAAAAAAAAAAAAAGCAAAAAGCCTTGACTAAAAGTAGCGTGGAGCGAATACACAAACATTTCACTATCACTCAAATACAGTAATAAAGCTGAGATCTGTGAATATAGTTAGAACCTCTGTGATTTCTGTGTTTGGATCTGTGATTCAAAATTTTCTTAACAACAAATCTTCATCCACACTCGGCAGAGTAAATCTGGTTATGAAAGCAGTGGAAAGCACAGCCCTACTACAACTTACTGTAACAGCAACTAAGAAAAAATCATATTAAATTTACTGTGCTATCCATCCACCCACCAACCAACCCACCCATGCACACACACACACACACACACACACACATACACATACACATACACACATACACATACACATACACATACACATACACATACACACGCACACACACACACATACACATACACATACACACACATACACACACACACACACACACACTCAGATACACACACACATACACACACACACACTCACATACACACACACGCGCGCACACACACACACACACACACACACACACACACCCACATACACAGACTACTTACAATCCAACTTCAAACAAAACATCTTTAAATTGCACACACACATACACACACAGACACATACACACACAGACACACACACACACACAGACACACACACACACACACACACACACACACATGCACACAGGGTATCATACCGAGTTCTCTTTCCTATCCGCGTATGGAAAGAACCACCATTAGGAGACCCAGAGATCAGGTCTGTCCGGAACTTTCCTCTCTCTCCAACAAAGCAGGATGTGGGGGAAGCTCCTGGGGGGGGGGGGGGGAGTGTTATCTCTGCATGACAACCACGTCATCTCAGCCCCCGAGACAGCATCAAAGGCCGCTGAACGACCACTACTCAAAATGAGCATTTCACTGCACTGACACGGGCAGTCTGGGATTTTACTACATGGTCACATTATGTATGACGTAATCTTAACTAAGGTATATATATATATATATATATATATATATATATATATATATATATTTACATTGAAGATGAAGACGAAAAAAAATTCACAAAGTCGCCATATTTTATCCATCCCGGCACTGTCGGGGGGGGTTCAGATGTAATCTGGCTTCTGATAGACAAGTTTCTTATATGAGAAGGAGACTGGGCTTCTCTTTAAGAGCTGCATTCGGTTCAGTTCATATTCTATTCACATACAATTCATATTCAATTCAATTCAGTTCAGTTCGGTTCAAATCACTCAATTGGAATCGAAGACGGGAATCAAAAGGGGGAGCCTGTCCTTGTCTGGCTGGCACCAGGATAGTTAGAGTACAGTTCTTAAATTATTAAATGGAATAAGAGTACATAAATATTTATGAGACATGACGGAAAAATCTAAAGGAAATGAGAGGCGTCTGAAGACTTCACAGACTCAGTGTGGACTGATGA
>NC_044509.1:4034946-4074946 GCF_902362185.1 Chanos chanos | reverse complement strand
CCCGTTCATTCTTTAGTATTACAGAATACAGAACTGGTGGTTATGATCTACCATACAGCTTCCAAACCTCTTAAAGGTTTGACTAAAATTTTTAAAAAACGCAGGGTTGTACAGCTATGTTCTAAAACGTGGTTTCTTTAAGGGATGTTTTTGAAGCAACATACAAACGACTTTTTGAAGCTAGTCAACGGAAACTATGTCACGTCTCGGCGATCTGGGATTTTTCGAGTAACCCAGTATACCTTCTGCAGAAAAACTCAAGACCGATTTGGCAACAAGCCATCACTCCTTCTCAAGATAGTACACACACCTTCTCTCTTGTGGTCGCAAAAGAAAATCAAGTGTGTTTCGCTTTTTCTTAATAATTTCACAATCTTAGATATCACGTCTCTCTCGGGGATCTAGATTTTGAGCAAATGATTAAAAAAAAATCTATTTGGATAAATGACTTAAAGAATATCTTTAAGAAACGTTCATACCAATTCAGCAAGAGGTGCATTTTTAAAAAAAAATTCCATCATAGATAAGTTAAAAGTTCAAAAGTTATCTTTGTTACTGTACGTTGTATTCGACCGCGCGGTCTCTTTAAAGACCGCACCTGCGCATCCGCTGGTGCTGATGCTGCAGTGTACGGGTTATTTTCGGTGAAACGAGCGAGCGGGGGTTACTTCCGTTCAAATGACGCCCTACATCACCCCCAAGCACAGACCAAAATATAGCAGGACGGCTTTGTTTTCCCATCCCTAGACAGGGATCTCATTAGTTCACCTAAAAGACTAAGGCAGCCGTGGGACCGTGTAACCCTTCTCGGGTTTTTTTTAATCTTTTTTGGGGGGGTTTGAGGCGATTCTTTATATAAATCCTGATCCTGGGTTACTGCCAGGCAAAAAACAAGCCAAAAATAACCCTGCGACATGTAATGTTTCGGGGGAAAAAAGACCCTCATTCACTTCATAATTTTTATGCCATATCTTTTTTGAAACAGCAGGCTGTTTCGGACACTGCAGGTTGACATCCAGCTGTTTGCTGAGAAAATCACGTGTTAATTTGTTATGATCCGACGGAAAACGGTCATATGTGAGAACTGACCTTCATATTCTATTTACCCGTCTAGACTGAGCTGAGTTTTGAGATCTCGTTCCGGTGGCTTTATAGTTATTCAAGAGATAGACGTTATTCAAATGAATGCTGATAGGCAAATGCTTATCAATTCAAATGTAATTATGAGGGCTGAAAAGAAAAGAGAAAAAAAAAGCAACAACTCAAGATAGCGTCTCCTTTAACCTTGCCGGCTGTTTATGCATTTATAGTGAATAGGGTGTTGGGGGGAGGGGGGAGGGGGGCAGCCCTCGTGGCGTCTTGTCATGGAACTGAATGAATACCAAAGAGGACATTTCACTGCTTTCAATAGTACTGGTATGCTACTCTCTGCGAGTGTATTGATCCTCAGTTTGGAACGGATGGGGTTTAAACTTGGCTGGTCATTCTACGACGACTAATAATGCTACCGTTTCTCTGGCGACATCCAGTGGTTCTCTAAAACGATCGACTGCAACAGCCTTATTACGAACAGAGCTCACCAGTGTCCTCTCTAGCTGTCACACAAATTTGTATCTACAAACACCTTCCACAGAGGTCGTGCGCTATTGCATTTTGCTTTGCCCCAATTTGATGGTAATTTCATAGCAAAAATTTGATGGACAAAACGATCATTTCACGTGGTGATAAGAATAACTGTATGTTGGGCTTTCATTATGAGTAGGCTGTATTGTTGCCCAGTAACTTATTGTTGGTATAAGATCTCAAAACAAGTAAAAGACAACTGATGGTTAAAAAAAGATTACCACACAAAAGAAACGAGTTTTTGATAAACAGGTGATGTGCCTAATCTCGTGCCAAATTTTATGTAGCCTGTCAAATCTTCACTTGACGTTCAGAACAGCGCGAACAGGGATACGACCTCTTACAGCGGTTGGTTCATCGGAACATCTAAGGTCGTTTTATTGCTTCTTTAATGAATGTTCTCATACTCCAATTATCTGCCACACCTGTTGCGTTCGGTTGAGCGGGTAAATAACAAGCAGAGTGCGAGCCCCACGTTTCCTTTGATGTTGGTTTTATCTGACATGCCGTATGTCACGCCGTCCTTGAGAGAGCGCGAGGTCAGAGGACGATTTGAGATCATTACTCTTCTGTTATATTCAATGCTTAAAAGGTCGGAGTCATGAGAGCACTTTAAGGGATTGTATATCATTGCACTACATGCGTAAAAAAGGTGTTTAAGAAATTCTCTCTCTCTCTCTCTCTCTCTCTCACACACACACACACACACACACACACACACACACACATCCTCGTTCTTTCTCTAACACCCCCCGCCCCCACCCGCCTCGTCCCCTCCCCGTCTCTGTGTACCTCACTCTCTGTAACTCACACCTCAATTTGTCTCCCTGTACAGGTTCCTAGAAACGCATTATTCATTACGAAGCCTGAGATAAGAGCATTTATTGCATTAATAATATTACAAAATCCTTGTGGGTTTTGAAATGCGATCCTAAGCATTAAAGGGAGATAGCGAAGAGTATAAGAAGTGTGTGTGAAGGTGTGTATGAGGAGTGTTGCAGCGTACAGGTGAAATGGAGCTCACGTTGTTATTCGTCCTGCTCTCAGTGGCTTTGGTGCAGTCTCTACCGCCAGGAATTCCCATAAAGAGAGGTAAGTAAGAACCGGTCTGAAAATAATTGATAACATTTTTGAAAGTAATTAATACTGTATAAAGAGGCCACTTGACTGGCCGCCTGAGGTGATCTGTGGATGAACCCTTTGACACTTTGGGAATCCGTAAAGTTTGCATTCAAAGTAAAGAGGCTCTTTTTAAAGTTATTGCTCCGATATTAAATGCTGAAAATAGTTTGTTGTTATTGTTATCACACAGTCAAATACATATTCAAAAAGATGCCTTATAAATGTGTTATTTAGACTCATCAGCAATAGTTTTTTTCATCACCAGTTTTTAATACTATCAGTCATGTAATAGTTATTGAATATGGCAAAACCAAAATGCTAACTTAACTGGAAAAAATTATGCAAACTCACTGCTGTAATTTAATCAAGCAAATATGTATTTAATGCCAAAGTGGCAGAATCTCAAACCTAAACTGAATTAAATGAATGACGTTTGCATTTTTTAATCAAGGTAATGAGTTTGAGTTTGCATAGTGTTTTCAAGGAAAGCATATTAATTAGATTTAACAATGAACATTACCAAGGAGCTATATATAATCTAATATGAATACAATCAGGCTAATCTTTTGTTTACTCGAAATTTTGATTAGGTTCATTTGTACTGAGATGTAACACAATAATATTCGCAGACCTAGCAGTAAATATATGTCTATATCTCTAAAAGTCATTAAATCGTTTATTAAATCCTCTAGACAGTGAATTTTTATAGCTCCACTTTCTTACTGTGAGTTTAATTAAAGAGCATATGTGTTTCACGATCTCCACTTCTTTGTGCTCTGGTCAGATTCTAAGAACACAGTGCCGATCAGGGTGACGGTTGAAAACCGTCTCTCCAACCAGATTGAGACCTCATACTACACTGCGGTACCAGAGGGCGGAGTGTTGTTCGGAGCGCTAAACAATCTACAGGACGACGCCAACAGCTACTTCAAGTAAGAGCGCGTACAGCAGCGCGTCAGTAACACAGTACATGGCAAAACTGTGGCAACGGTCATTCTTGGACGACCAGCACGTGCGTCCCAGTGCTTGTGTAACTCCAAAAGCCGTTAGACTGAATTGATTAGCTTGAGAATATTCTCACCTGGTTGTCCAAGCCTCACTCAGTATCTGACTTAAAGGTTAAGACAAATATTTGGATACGCACCAGCCTTCTGTAACTCTCAGTGAAGAGCCATGTGCTCCGGGTTTTTTTTTTTCGGGGGGGGGGGCGGAGGGGGCACTAAACTGTTGAGGATGGGATCTTCGATTACTGAAGTGTTAAAGAATTCCGTGATGTGATATTGCACTGCATGTTATTATTCTTGAGAGAATATAAGAAGTAATAACGGTGTTAAGTCTCTATATTGTTCTGTCCCGTATAGGTGAGAGAGACAGTTTGATAATATAGACACTCTTCATGATAATTTAACACTGACGTGTTGACTGTTTCTACTGGTCAGTCAGAAAAAAAATCTGACACCTGATCATGTTGGTATGGAGAACAATGGAAAGTGAACTGTATGGTTTGTGTGTGTATTATATTTCTGTTCCATATGGAACTGCTGAGGGAGGAAGTAATTAGACACTTCAGGGAGTGAGATGGTGGAGCAGTACACATGGGATATTCATTCAGTCCAACAGGGATATTCTCTCTCTCTCTCTCTCTCTCCTCTCTCGCTCTCCGCTCTCTCCTCTCTCTCTCTCCTCTCTCTCTCTCTCTGCCTAGGGTAAAGTAGTTATTAAACATCAGTCCTTGGCTAAGGCATGAATCAGTAATTACCATACTAGCTACAGTACTAATATCTCACATCTGGCTAATTTAAATATGACAAACGTGACAATGACTATGCTCAAACGTTCATGGAGCGAAACTAAGAGATTTCAAACACATCCGTGTTTGCATTGCCTTTGTCCACGTCGGTGTAACTTCGGGTGTGACTCTGCTGTGCCTGTGGTATTCGTGTGTAGGTTCACCGTGACGATAGACCCTACCTACGGTCTCTTCCTGGAGAGTGTGAACGGGGTGGCTGGATCTGAGAAAGACCAGACGTTCTGGGAGATTCTGTCTGAGTCTAAAGGGATTTTAACCAGTCTGGACGTGGGTAAGAGCCTAAAACACCCACAGAAATGATCCAAAAGTGCCCCGCGTGTCTGACATTTACACATGGGAAATACAGTTCAGGTTGTGTGTGTGGTATTAAAATAGATGGAAATGAATGCAGTTTGAGTCAGGCTGTGTCTTTGTCTTGTTTGAATAAGCACATATGTTCATTAGTGTTTCTAAAATATGCTAGCACTGTGTCAGTGTGTGTGAGAGAGAGAGAGAAAAAGAGAGAGAGAGAGAGAGGGATAAAGAGAGAGAAAGCTGTGTGGTGAGTGTGTATTTGTGTGTGTGAGGGAGAGAGAAAGAGAGAGAGAGAGAGAGAGAGAGAGAGAGAGAGAGAAAGCTGCGTGGTGAGTATGCGTGAGAGAGAACCACGGAGCTGTGTGTGCTTGTAAACACTAAAGAATGAGAGAGTTGCAGGCAGATGGATTTGTTAATAGTGTGTAATGTACAGGCATTAGCTGTGCATGTGTGTGCGTGTATGAGTGAGAGAGAGAGAGAGAGAGAGAGCGAGAGAGCGAGAGAGACGAGAGAGAGAGAGAGAGAGAGAGAGAGAGAGACAGAGAGAGAGACAGAGAGAGAGAGAGAGAGAGAGAGACAGAGAGAGAGAGAGAGAGAGAGAGAGAGAGAGAGCTGTGTAAGCAGTAAAGAAGGGGTTGTTTTGAGGCAGATGGATTTGTTAATTGTGTTTAATGTACAGACATTAGCTCTGTGTGTATGTGTGTGTGTGTGTGATACAGAGAGAGAGAGAGAGAGAGAGAGAGAGAGAGAGAGCTGTGTAAGCAGTAAAGAAGGGCAGGTTTGCACACAGATAGATTTGCTAACTGTGTTTAATGTGCACGCGTAGTCTCAGGAGAATTCACAGCTGCATGTATTCCTCCCATTTCACTGAACATGCCACGACTCGGTCTGTCTGAAGGTATTCATGTTGCACTTAATAATTCAGACAACAATCATTTATCACGAAAACTGACTGAAATGTCTGATTGAAATCATCAGCTACATAAAGGCTGTTACAGGCAAGTGATGGATTTAAGATTTCTGAAAATATTTAGAATTAATTAAGTATGTAAACAAAATGGACTTCTAGAGGTGAAATTACACAGCCCTGATGTGTACAGCATATCAACAATTCAGTTCCACTACAACAATCATAATATTGAAGAATATTAATTACATCACATGATAAATATTTCAACTGAAGAGTTGAAAGACCTGTTTGTGGTAACGTCGCTATGCCTTCAGTGTCCATTATGAATGTGTGGAATAGCGTCATGTGGTAAACCTTGATGTCACATGCTCACATGTTTATCATTTTTGTTTGTTTGTTTGTTTGTTTGTTTGCTTTGCAGGTATTGGTTGTTACACACCAAGGAGAGATGAACACATCATCCTTCGTTTCTCTTCCTGGGCCAATCAATAGACATTTTATATGAAATGTTTCTATAAAATAATAAAACTGACGTTCAATAAAACTGTCTCACCAACTCAAAAAAAAACACAATGTATCAGAGAATGGTTTCTTTTTTTTTATTTTTTTTTTTTTAGTGATAAAGACCAAACACTGATAAGAACAGGTAGTCTTAAAAAAAAAAAGCAAACCGCTTTTTTTTTTGTTACATCATATCTCAGGTGAAATATCTTCTATGGCAGTACACAGAAATACTTAAGCTACACTTGGCTACTCAGAACAGATCAAGGTGAGGGAGACAGTTGTGATGTCATAATGGAAGCCGATGGAATGGATCCAACAGAATGTTTGACTTCGCTTAAATAAACAGAATCTCTGGCTCCCTGTAAACTGGTCGTTTCCTGTGGCCCTTATTCCCAAAGCGGTAAACGCAGTCACACTCCTATCATCAGAGGTAACGAGATTAAAGGTGGAGTCCAGCACCTGACTCATGCTGACACAGAGTGACCAATAATCACATTTTAATCCCAACTCAGTCTATAGGAAGAGGTCTCTATATCTTTTCCCTAACACACTGCTGAAAGACATTGTTTAAATTATGCATAGATTAAGGAGAAAAATCAAAAGGTTTCAGAAGATTTAAACATATTTGTAATAACAAACAGCTTTAGGGAGATTATCCTGTGTTTGTTCTCTTCTTTCACTGTGACCTGAACATCTTTGAGGATATAGAGAGTGGACGACCCGTGTTCAGTCAGAGAGACCAGTGTTTCCTTTTTCAAGAGTGTAAACTAGAGGCCATTTCTTCTTTTCTCTGTGAGGGCGCCAAGAGACATTTCTTTCGTTTTTTTGCTGAACTACACAGAAGATTTCACCAGCTGCCAGTAACACAGATTACGGTTTTAGAGTCTGAGAAAATTTCTAGTCTGTAGAGCTAGATTCTCACTGGAATACTTTGATAAGACATAAAATCTAATCCCAGGGCAATAATCTGATGAGATTAATTTTACAGCTGTGTCCACACAAGAGGGCTAGACTACAATGCTGGATTTTTGAATGATCCGGATAACAACAAGCCCAGAAGCAAAACTGTCTGATGGAAACTTTCCTATCTCGTTCCCCACCGGGTCGTTCTAACTTTAGGCTTAATTTTATCCGGCGACCATAAACATTCTGCTTTGCAGTATATCCACCCACTCTGTTACTGCTGACAGATCCAAGTCTGGACCCTTTCATAAACCATGGCTCATCCTTTAGCCTGCAGAGGCTGAAAAAAGAAAGAAAGGAAAGAAAGAAAGAAAGAAAGAAAGAAAGAAAGAAAGAAAAGAAATTCTTCAGGGAATTCTGGTAAAGCACATATTATGTTGACACATACAGGTCACACAATAAAGCTACAAAGTGACCTCAGTAACAAAACATAACAGCAAATGAATCACACACACACACACACACACACACACACACACGCATGCACACACGCATGCACATGAACACACACACGCGCACACACACGTGCACGCACAGACACACTCTTCAAAACCAGCATCATGTCTAATCTCTGGTCCACAGAAAACTCCTGCCTGTGGACACATATGAAAAGTTCGTTATTGGGAGCGCGTGGTTACGCACCGCAGGGAACGGAACAGTCGCATTCACAGTAGTCACAGCGGGAGAACCAGCGCTTCCAGCCCGACTCCTTGGTCAGACAGTTCTCTATCCGACTGCAGCCGCGTTTCAGCGGCCCAGAGTAGCTCTTAGACGAGCACGAAGACGTACAGGTCCCGTCGATGTCCTTTTCGTTTATCTCCACGCGTCCCCGACGACACAGCCCTGACAACGGAGACACTCAGTGAACCAAAGAACTCTTTAACTTCACATTTTAACGACCTTAGACGGATAAAACCTCGCTGAATAAAAATCATAATAATTTAGCCTGATGAACAAAGCGCAGAACACATGCTGTGTAAGGAGAATATCCAGTTACCAGACGCTGGTCTGGTACGAGTGATGATTAAGAACTAATTTGGCTCTTGTTTGTCAATCCCAGCAAAAACAGGGAAACTATTTGGAGGAAATAATTACGAATAATGAACGTGAGTCCATGTTGGCCTAACTTGGCATATGGTGATATATGAGTGCTAGGACAGAGAGTTGTCTGGGGTTGTAAGTGTTTGTTCTCCTGCTCCTCCTCCACTGAATACGAGTAACAGTTTGCGGAAGGTTCCAGAAGTGTCCCGTTTATTGGGTAACTCACGGAGGCAGGAAGGTTTGGGGGTCCATTTCCCACTGGACTGACAGGCTCGGGCAGGGTCTCCCACCAACATAAAACCGGGCCGGCACGCGTAACGGACCACGGAACCCACCCACCAGTCATTGCCAAACACAATCCCATTAAAGTCAACGTCAGGCTTCCCACAGTTAACTGGGAAATGGAAAGGGGGAGAGAGTGAGAGTGAGAGAGAGAGAGACAGAGAGAGAGAAAGAGAGAAAGAGAGAGAGAGAGAGAGAGAGAGAGACAGAGAGAGAGAAAGAGAGAGAGAGAGAGAGAGAGAAAGAGAGAGAGAAAGAGAGTTATGTGCTTAGAGGAAAGCTGTGGAGGGAAAAAAGCCTCTTAATAAAGAGATGAAGAGAAAACAGGTAACACTAGAAAGATTGATTAGTACGCTACTATCATAACTACAAGGGAAAAAAGCTGCAAGACTGAGAGACTGGAAAAGCAATCTCTCTTAATACAGGTGAAAGTTCTGAAAATCGATATCATTACGGTTCTCTGCGTATCTGTGTGTCTGACACACCTTTAACACGCTGTAAAACTTCCAATGAGACCGCGGGCTTAAGCCCAGTGTAAAAATCTCCACGTGACCCAGTTAAGACCAGCGGTACCTCTACAGAGAGATTTGGACCCAATCCAGCAGCAGTCTGAGTCGCCGCACCGATCCTGCTTCAGCTCCCGGTGCCGCCCTTTACAGCCCCCGAAACACAACGGTGCCGTTCCCGACCAATAGGTGTCCGGCATTTCTCCCTGCTCCACCTCCAACAGGCCTGATGGACAGCACACACTCCTATGTCATCGCGCCGTTCTTAAAAACATCCTCATTTAAACCAATCAAACGCCAATGTGAGATACTGCAGGCAAAAAAACCAGATGACCCAACCCTTTTGTGCTAAAACATGGAAATACAGGTTCAGGGATGGCTCGAGTCAAACATTACTCCAGACACTAGCGTTTTAAGTTCATAGATCAAAGAGAAGAGAAGGAATTTTATCGACCAGGTCTGGTCTAGGTCGAGATGCCATACCACTCCCTTGATCTTCGTCCCTTATTGTGTTCTCCATCGCGTCCTGCTGAGTGAGGAGTCCGTTTGAGGAGCCCAGGAGGAACAGCAGAAGGAGATCCAGAGCCATGCTGATCTTCAGAGACATCTGCAGTTCTCCACTTCTTCTCAGACGCCTTCGTTTCTCACACCTCTCCTTCGTTCAGCCGTCTTACGACCCTCTCTCTCTCTCTGTCTCTCTCTGTCTCTGTCTCTCTCTCTCTGTCTCTCGTCTTCTGCCTAGGTCACGTTTTTTAAGGATTTCTGAATTTGCCTTCTTAAGCAGATCCGTTTTCAGGCAATGCAACCCGTGCACGTGTTTAAACCGTGTTTAAGAGAGCGGTGGATGTGTCGGTCAGAGATCACAGTTGAGAAAATTCAAAAGGCTTTCTTGTTTGTTATTTAAGGCTGTGCAATGGAAATGTGTAATGATCTTGTTTAATCTTGCTTTTTTTGCCGTCCTGTGCATGAATCCCCTCCTCGAGAGTGAGAATGCTTCTTACGTTAAGCCCTGCAAACAAACTAATCTTTTAAACTTAGTTAACACTGCCAAAGCTGGAGAAGAGAGACAGAGAGGGAGGGAGGGAGAGAGAGAGAGAGAGAGATAGAGAGAGAGACACACACACAGAATGAGACTGAGAGTGGAAAAGAGAGAGAGAGAGAATTCACGTAGTGAGGATAGAGATAATCTCCCTTTATTGCTAAGCTATTTGATTTTTAAAGGGTTTGTTTAAAAATGAATGAATAACATTGATTTTGTAGAAAACTTGAAAGTGTGGACAATCAGTCATGTTCTACTAGAGTCAGCCTCACAGGTCTCAGACGGGATCAGTACAGAGACGACTAATACGGAGAGTCCCAGTGGAGACAGAACCAGAACAGTCTCAGTGGAGACAGAACAGCATAGACAGACTCAGTAGAGACAGGTCCAGTATAGAGAGGTGCAGTTTGGACAGGACCAGTGAGGGCATGTCTATGTAGGGCTGTATAAGGACAACATGAAAAAAACAGAGTTTTATTTATTTATATTTTTTTGTTCTTTTCAGCCCAGTAATCTATCCTGACCCATCCTGTCCCAAGCGAGGGAAAATCACCGTTAACAGCACGGATAAAGACCAAAGTGGATTAGCTTCCACAGAAAAGCTTTCTCTCTCTCTCTTTTTCTCTTTTCCTCACCCTCCCTCCTTCCCTCCCTCCCTGACACTCTCTCTCTCTCTCTCTCTCTCACACACACACACACACACACACACACACACACACACAAGCATGTATAGACATATAAGCTCCCCTGCTGTGCGGATATGAAATGGCTGCAATTACACCACACGAAAAAAAGAAAAATCAATTATGAATTCATTAGTTAGCATAATTTATTCCAAATAAAACAAAAGAGATCCAGATGTTTTATGTCTCAGGCTCTGCGCCGTGTTCACTGCGGTTTAACGGTTCCGGGCGTGTAAAACAGAAACTCGATTTCACCGTAAAGTGGCACACTCCAGCCGTAACCACAGCAACAAAGCGTCGCGGGATATCAAAAGCACCGCGGCGAGTCTCCACAGCAAGCTGCCGAATCAAACCCATTAAACCATCTCACTGACCAAACACGTTCCCAATTCCTCATTAACGTTCATATTTCAAATTTCACGTCTTTCCATGCAGGCGTGCACCACTTCTTCAGCAAAGATAAACAATTTCATTTCAGTTCAAAAGCAACTCGATGAACACTGAATATAAAACTGTACACTGCAAACCGGGCCAAAAAACCAGGCCCAACGTGAGTCAGAACCAGAGGGCCAGAGACGGATAAACGTCCATCGTACCATCAGGGCCAGAGACACTCTGGATAATCTCATATACAAAGGCAGACGTGTGTAATTGTATAAGACAGTCCAGCTCTTTTCCGCTAAACGTTCAGGCTCTCTCTCTCTCTCTCTCTCTCTCACTCTCTCTCTCACTCTCTCACTCTCTCTCGCTCTCTCTCTCACACCCCTGGTGAAAAGAGCTGTGTACAAGCATGCATGTCTCTTCCTTCTTCATATTCTGTCCATTCTGGTGTGAGAACCAGTAGGTAGAGGAGGAGAGGCAGTAACATGCCTTCAGACTGATGAGTTCAGATTCAGTGTTTTCTCTTTGAGTCTCTGTCATTGAGTTTATTCCCTCCTCTGCCTTAACAGTCAGTGGCAAAAAAAGGGGCGGAGCTCTAGTCAGAGGAGGCAGGGCTAGACTACCTCCATGCCCAGCTGCTGGGCAGTGTCCTGTAGCTGCCACATCACAGCATCCTCCCTCTTTGACTCCGCCTCCAGGACGGGCCCAGCGGTCAGAACCAAGAGAACATTCTCCCCCTGTTCATCTGACACTGCTCCCTCCTCTGTTACGCAGTCCCTCTCTCCCTCGATCCTTTCCGTCGCGCTGCTCCGCCCCACGTAGTCGCCTGCGCCGGCTGACTCCGCCTCCTCCACGGGCTGCAGGCCTTCGGATTGGACAGCAGCCTCGGAGCTGTCTCCCTCCCCCTGTCGCTCCCTCATCAACTGCTCCGTCAGCTCCACGCTCTCATATCGGATCAGCTGCAGCCGCATAAAGCCACACACACACATACACACACACATATACACACACACACACACACACACACACACAAACACACACACACACACACACACACACAGACACACACACACACACACACACACACACACACACACATACACACACACATACATACACACACACACACATACACACACACACACACACATACATACACACACACACACACACAAACACACACACAAACACACACACACACACACACACACGCGCACACACACACACACACACACAATAGCAGAGAGCAGTCACCACCAAAACAATCCCAAAGCAGTGATATCACACACACTACATACAGTACAGATGTAAACTAACATACATTATGTTTCATTACCGTGCCCTCATCAAGGACAAACTGCTCCTGTTCTAGTAACGAACACTGACTCTATTTCTGCATATAGGATATAAACATCCCACAGGACGACTGAGCATCTGAGGATTACTCCAAATACATTATTCAACAGGTCCACATCATTTTCATTTTTCTACCCAAATTTCCTTTGCATTATTACAGCCGCTGTTTTATGGTTGCTGTTCTCTCTGACTGTTTCTCAGTAAAATTACAAACAGAAAGCAGAATGGGGGTTCCAGGTTATTGTCATCTGTAGAGGAATGCGTGACATCATAGATGTATTTTGTAGCGAGAGAGAATGAGAGCTGCGTAACCCAGGCCGATATTTATTTTTGAATATTTAAAATAAAAACGTATTACTTTTTCTGTCTGATGTCTTAAAAAAAATGCATGTTCTGAAGTGGAAGGCAGCGATCCAAAAGCTACTAAAATATCCAGCTCTCTCGTCCGAGAGACATTTTTCCCACTCTGGGAATTCTTTATTTTCCCTGCAGCCAAAAAAAAACCCCCGGTGAAATTATGAGCCTGTGCTCTGTGCCAGGTCCAAACGTTTCTTTTCATTTCTCTCGTTTGCAGTTCTGCCGCGGAGGTGAGACTGTTAACTAGAGTTGTCATGTTGTGTCTGAGGAAGTCGTTTAATTAGCCGGGTGAGGGGATGTTTATGAAGGTGGAGCACGAGCTGGGAGTGTAAAGAACGTGACCGTAGTCGGTTCTGCCGTCTCAGACTTTATATATATTATATGAGTGGGTTTAGTGTTGTGGCAACATCAGCGGCGGGACTTTGTGGATGGCTTCATTCGGGTTCCGGGCGCGTTACATGACGGATGGACGTCTTCACCCTGAGACGCGTTGGTGGTAGTGTGTGTTTTTTGGTGCTGTATCTGGTGAATGTGTTTGTAGTGTGTGTTTTTGGTGCTGTATCTCGTGAATGTGTTTGTAGTGTGTTTTTTTTGGTGCTGTACCTGGTGAATGTGTTTGTAGTGTGTGTTTTTGGTGTTGTACCTGGTGAATGTGTTTGTACTGTGTGTTTGTTGGTGCTGTACCTGGTGAATGTGTTTGTAGTGTGTGTTTTTGGTGCTGTATCTCGTGAATGTGTTTGTAGTGTGTTTTTTTTGGTGCTGTATCTCGTGAATGTGTTTGTAGTGTGTGTTTTTGGTGTTGTACCTGGTGAATGTGTTTGTAGTGTGTGTGTGTTTTTGGTGCTGTACCTGGTGAATGTGTTTGTAGTGTGTGTGTTTTTGGTGTTGTACCTGGTGAATGTGTTTGTAGTGTGTGTGTTTTTGGTGTTGTACCTGGTGAATGTGTTTGTAGTGTGTGTGTGTTTTTGGTGCTGTACCTGGTGAATGTGTTTGTAGTGTGTGTGTGTTTTTGGTGTTGTACCTGGTGAATGTGTTTGTAGTGTGTGTATTTTTGGTGCTGTACCTGGTGAATGTGTTTGTAGTGTGTGTGTGTTTTTGGTGTTGTACCTGGTGAATGTGTTTGTAGTGTGTGTGTGTTTTTGGTGCTGTACCTGGTGAATGTGTTTGTAGTGTGTGTTTGTTGGTGCTGTACCTCGTGGATGCGTTTGTAGTGTGTGTGTTTTTGGTGCTGTACCTGGTGAATGTGTTTGTAGTGTGTGTTTTTGGTGCTGTACCTCGTGGATGCGTTTGTAGTGTGTGTGTTTTTGGAGTTGTACCTGGTGAATGTGTTTGTAGTGTGTGTGTGTTTTTGGTGCTGTACCTGGTGAACGTGTTTGTAGTGTGTGTGTGTTTTTGGTGCTGTACCTGGTGAATGTGTTTGTAGTGTGTGTGTTTTTGGTGTTGTACCTCGTGGATGCGTTTGTAGTGTGTGTATTTTTGGTGCTGTACCTGGTGAATGTGTTTGTAGTGTGTGTGTTTTTGGTGTTGTACCTGGTGAATGTGTTTGTAGTGTGTGTGTTTTTGGTGTTGTACCTGGTGAATGTGTTTGTAGTGTGTGTGTGTTTTTGGTGCTGTACCTGGTGAATGTGTTTGTAGTGTGTGTGTTTTTGGTGTTGTACCTGGTGAATGTGTTTGTAGTGTGTGTGTGTTTTTTGGTGTTGTACCTGGTGAATGTGTTTGTAGTGTGTGTATTTTTGGTGCTGTACCTGGTGAATGCGTTTGTAGTGTGTGTGTGTTTTTGGTGCTGTACCTGGTGAATGTGTTTGTAGTGTGTGTGTTTTTGGTGTTGTACCTCGTGGATGCGTTTGTAGTGTGTGTGTTTTTGGTGTTGTACCTGGTGAATGTGTTTGTAGTGTGTGTGTTTTTGGTGTTGTACCTGGTGAATGTGTTTGTAGTGTGTGTATTTTTGGTGCTGTACCTGGTGAATGTGTTTGTAGTGTGTGTGTTTTTGGTGTTGTACCTGGTGAATGTGTTTGTAGTGTGTGTGTTTTTGGTGTTGTACCTGGTGAATGTGTTTGTAGTGTGTGTGTGTTTTTGGTGCTGTACCTGGTGAATGTGTTTGTAGTGTGTGTGTTTTTTGGTGTTGTACCTGGTGAATGTGTTTGTAGTGTGTGTGTTTTTGGTGTTGTACCTGGTGAATGTGTTTGTAGTGTGTGTGTGTTTTTGGTGCTGTACCTGGTGAATGTGTTTGTAGTGTGTGTGTGTTTTTGGTGTTGTACCTGGTGAATGTGTTTGTAGTGTGTGTATTTTTGGTGCTGTACCTGGTGAATGTGTTTGTAGTGTGTGTGTGTTTTTGGTGTTGTACCTGGTGAATGTGTTTGTAGTGTGTGTGTGTTTTTGGTGCTGTACCTGGTGAATGTGTTTGTAGTGTGTGTGTGTTTTTGGTGTTGTACCTGGTGAATGTGTTTGTAGTGTGTGTATTTTTGGTGCTGTACCTGGTGAATGCGTTTGTAGTGTGTGTGTGTTTTTGGTGCTGTACCTGGTGAATGTGTTTGTAGTGTGTGTGTTTTTGGTGTTGTACCTCGTGGATGCGTTTGTAGTGTGTGTGTTTTTGGTGTTGTACCTGGTGAATGTGTTTGTAGTGTGTGTGTTTTTGGTGTTGTACCTGGTGAATGTGTTTGTAGTGTGTGTATTTTTGGTGCTGTACCTGGTGAATGTGTTTGTAGTGTGTGTGTTTTTGGTGTTGTACCTGGTGAATGTGTTTGTAGTGTGTGTGTTTTTGGTGTTGTACCTGGTGAATGTGTTTGTACTGTGTGTTTGTTGGTGCTGTACCTGGTGAATGTGTTTGTAGTGTGTGTTTTTGGTGCTGTATCTCGTGAATGTGTTTGTAGTGTGTTTTTTTTGGTGCTGTATCTCGTGAATGTGTTTGTAGTGTGTGTTTTTGGTGTTGTACCTGGTGAATGTGTTTGTAGTGTGTGTGTGTTTTTGGTGCTGTACCTGGTGAATGTGTTTGTAGTGTGTGTGTTTTTGGTGTTGTACCTGGTGAATGTGTTTGTAGTGTGTGTGTTTTTGGTGTTGTACCTGGTGAATGTGTTTGTAGTGTGTGTGTGTTTTGGTGCTGTACCTGGTGAATGTGTTTGTAGTGTGTGTGTGTTTTTGGTGTTGTACCTGGTGAATGTGTTTGTAGTGTGTGTATTTTTGGTGCTGTACCTGGTGAATGTGTTTGTAGTGTGTGTGTGTTTTTGGTGTTGTACCTGGTGAATGTGTTTGTAGTGTGTGTGTGTTTTTGGTGCTGTACCTGGTGAATGTGTTTTGTAGTGTGTGTGTGTTTTTGGTGTTGTACCTGGTGAATGTGTTTGTAGTGTGTGGTATTTTTGGTGCTGTACCTGGTGAATGCGTTTGTAGTGTGTGTGTGTTTTTGGTGCTGTACCTGGTGAATGTGTTTGTAGTGTGTGTGTTTTTGGTGTTGTACCTCGTGGATGCGTTTGTAGTGTGTGTGTTTTTGGTGTTGTACCTGGTAAATGTGTTTGTAGTGTGTGTGTTTTTGGTGTTGTACCTGGTGAATGTGTTTGTAGTGTGTGTATTTTTGGTGCTGTACCTGGTGAATGTGTTTGTAGTGTGTGTGTTTTTGGTGTTGTACCTGGTGAATGTGTTTGTAGTGTGTGTGTTTTTGGTGTTGTACCTGGTGAATGTGTTTGTAGTGTGTGTATTTTTGGTGCTGTACCTGGTGAATGTGTTTGTAGTGTGTGTGTTTTTGGTGTTGTACCTGGTGAATGTGTTTGTAGTGTGTGTATTTTTGGTGCTGTACCTGGTGAATGTGTTTGTAGTGTGTGTGTGTTTTTGGTGTTGTACCTGGTGAATGTGTTTGTAGTGTGTGTATTTTTGGTGCTGTACCTGGTGAATGTGTTTGTAGTGTGTGTGTGTTTTTGGTGCTGTACCTGGTGAATGTGTTTGTAGTGTGTGTGTTTTTGGTGTTGTACCTCGTGGATGCGTTTGTAGTGTGTGTGTTTTTGGTGTTGTACCTGGTGAATGTGTTTGTAGTGTGTGTGTTTTTGGTGTTGTACCTGGAGAATGTGTTTGTAGTGTGTGTATTTTTGGTGCTGTACCTGGTGAATGTGTTTGTAGTGTGTGTGTTTTTGGTGTTGTACCTGGTGAATGTGTTTGTAGTGTGTGTGTGTTTTTGGTGCTGTACCTGGTGAATGTGTTTGTAGTGTGTGTTTTCGGTGCTGTACCTCGTGGATGCGTTTGTAGTGAGATTTCATGGAGTGCAGAGAGCGGGTGGTGTAGTCACAGTTGGAGTAGTCACAGCGGTAGGCTGGCTCACTGCTGTGTGTGTCCAGATGTTTCCGCAGGTCTATCTGATTCTTACAACTGAAATACAATACACACACACACACGCACACGCACACATGCACACACACACACACACACACGCACGCGCGCACACACACACACATATGCACACACACGCAGACGCACGCACGCGCACACACACGCACACGCATCCACACACAAAAGCACACAAACACACAAAGTTTATAAGTGCACAGGTACAGTTTTAGAAATACAGTGGTTTCATTTGAATATAACTACAATTCAGTAAAGTGAAGCTGGGCTTTCCTCCACCCCTGGTGTCAGAGTGTGTGTGTGTGTGTGTGTGTGTGTGTGTGTGTGGGTGTGTGACATTACCTGTAATCACAGTAGTCACAGCTGTAGGGCTTCTCGTTGCTATGGCGAAATTTGATGTGGTTTCTCAGGGAGGACGGTGAGGGACAGGTCATGTCACACAGGGGACATTTATAATGGTTTACTGTGAACACACATCACGACCAACTCACTCAACTGCAGCGCTCTTCATTTAACACAGGTGTGTGAGTGAAAGTGTGTGTCTGTGTGTCAGAGACATGAGTATAAACTCACCGTGGTTTCTCATGTGGTCCCTCAACAATCTTTCCGTCGCAAAGCGCTTAAAACAGTGCGAGCACTGGAACCTCTGACCTAAACACACACATACATACACGAGCGCATGTGCACACACACATGCACACATACACACGCATTTGTACACACAAGAAACACAGAGTAAGAAAAAGAAAGTTTGGTTTACTTTGCCAGAACAAAATAGAGAGAGTAAGAAGGGAAAAACGAAAAAGCGACTGGAACCACATTCAGTTGACTGGGACAGACTTGTACAGAACTCCAGATGTGCCCACCCTTCCACACAACCACGGCCTCAGCCCATATGCCTCACCTTCCATGGTGGTCTGGCGTCGGATGTGGTCGAAGAACTTGGTGTTGTTGGCGAACATGCCGCCGCAGGCCGGACACGCCACCACTTTCTCCTGCGTGTGACTGCGAAGGTGCTCCCTCAGCTTAAACCTGCCTTTAAAGGCCGCCTCACAGTCTGAGAGAGAGACAGACAGAGAGACAGAGAGAGAGAGAGAGAGAGAGAGAGAGAGAGAGAGAGAGAGAGAGACAGAGAGAGAGAAAAGATTTAGTCTGCTTGTTGTTGCAGGCAGAGACATATTCTGACAGACCAGAGCTCAGTTCAAGAATATACACCGTCAGATATACACCATCAGGCTTAAACATCAAAGGGAAACACCACCAGATTAGGGCATTAGCAGAAAAGGAGGATGACTCTCGATTCATCAAACTGAGAGTGAGACCCAGTGACATCTTCCTCCAGATCTTTTTCTTAAAAATAAATAAATAAATAAAAACAGTCAAACCCTCTCACATCTTTTCAGATTCCGTAAGATGCTCCAGAACAGCTGGGAGGAGACTGGACGGGAATCAAATGTGAGTTGGACGGTAGCGAATGAAACGCGGAGGCGCCCTCTAGTGGATATGTTGTTTAACATCCATGCCAAAGTAATTGACTCATGGAAGTATGTGGGCTGTGACGGTTACACTGTTTGAAATGGACGTATTTATTTTCGTACGTAAAGGGAGCATAAATGAGCATTAACTGGTAAATGACAGTAGCATACATTCAGCTTTACTGACCAAAGAGTTAGTTAACATCATTAGCTCAGTGCTCTAGGTCTGTTACTGAAATATTGTCTCTAGATCCTTGTTACTTGGTGTTATTGAAACAGTTAGTACCCACGAACAAACAGGTTTTATTGCATTCTGTATTTCCAGTAGAAGTTGTTTGTACGCCTTGCAAAACTTTTGAATACCTGCGAAACAACCCACCTGTTATAATTTCAGTCAACATTCTTTTCACACAAAAATGAATATCCCAATAAGCTGAGGTCGAAACCCCGCCCACACAACAAAATAAACCAATCAGATCATTTGAAAAAGCGACAGGGTTCGGCCAGAATACTGACCCTCCGAAAACGTCGTACTTTTTTAACGTTCCGAGATGAAACTCCTCTGACATCTACAACGATACAGAACGTATTGTTCTCTCTTTTTTCTTTTCTTTATTTATTAACGAAGGAACATAACATAGATTCAGTATACAGGGGATAGTATACAAGTTGAACAATAACAAAAGAACCAGGGTTATATCACACTAGACAATAAAGTGTGACAGCCTTTTTGTTTGTCGAATTAGAAAGTAGTTCCACATATTGCTCAGCATCCTTCGTGAAAACAACAAAATGAGATTTTTTATTGCTGAACTTACATTTATGAATGAATTTTTTTCCCCCAATATCATTATCAGATTTATTATATAAAAATTGTCTTCTTTTCTTGGGTTATTGAAGAAACCAAACACCACGTTTTCCCATAATAATGTAAAATGTTTAAAAATATATGATTAATGACAAATCTCCAAAGGTCTTGCCAGAATTTCTTGGTGTTAGAACAATGCCAAAATAGCTGTAAAACTGTCTCTGGATATTCATCACAGAAGGAGCAGGTCATGTTTATGTCTCTTTTAATTTTCTGCGGAACGTATTCTTCTCGTCAAAATCCATAAACGCCAGAACGGTGTCATTTTGCGGGTTCAGACCAGCTCGTTTCATTTATGGACAAGCCACAACAAAATAAAGGCAAAGCAAGGCAAGTTTATTTATATAGCACAATCCATACACATAAGTAATTCAAAGCGCTATGCAAATGAGCAGATAAAAGAACACAGAAAAATAAGAGATTAAAAAAATACATCTATACATTTAAAAAGTTAGAGGGCATTAAAACAGTTAAAAGAGAAAAAGGAAGAGTGCATAAAAGAACACAGGGAAAAAATAAAAAGGTAGAGTGTATTCCATCAGTTAACAAAATGGATCTGAGAATCGTTGGGTTCTGAGTTTAGATTTGAAACTAGCTACAGCTGGAGCACCTTTGATGTCATCAGGAAGTTGGTTCCAGAACTGAGCAGCATAGCAGCTAAAAGCTGCTTCACCATGTTTAGCTCTGACAGTAGGTATTACCAATAGATTTCCCTCCAGTGATCTGAGAGGTCTAGCAGGTGTGTATTGCTGAAACATATCGGATAGGTATTTTGGTCCTACCCCATTTAGCAATGTATAAACAAGTAGCAGTGCTTTGAAGTCACTGGAAGCCAGTGTAAGTATCGAAGTAATGTAGTTAGTTCTTTTGGTTTTTCTAAGAACTGTAGTACAAGCATTTTGTACAAGATGAAGCTGTTTGATAGTTCTTTTAGGAAGGCCTGTGAAAAGGCCATGGTTGCTGGAAATACAAGCATGAATAATTTTTTCTAAATCATGTTGTGACACAAGGCCTCTAAGTTTGGCTGTATTTGGTCAATGCATTGACAAAGAGGTTCTAGGTGTCCAAAGTCGTTAGGTGAGAGAGCTAGGTAGATTTGGGCGTCATCAGCATAGCTATGATAAGACGTCTTTATTGTCTTTAATGAGTTGTCCAAGCGGGAGCGTATGTCATTCAAAACCTTAATGAGAGCTGTTTCAGTGCTGTGATTAGCACTGAAGCTTAACTGAAAGTCATCCAAATACCCATTTGACGTTAAGAAGGCGGTTAGTTGACTAAAAACTACTTTTTCAGTGATTTTGCCAGCAAATGGTATATTGGATATGAGCTGGTAATTGTTAAGTATGGCAGCATCTAGATTATTCTTTTTAAGCACGTCTGCTGCTTGAAAAACAGATTGGACAAAGTTGGGAGGGAAAGTACCTGAGCAGCACATGGAAGAGTTTAGATTCTGTTGTGTTTTTTCCAGTGTTTCATTGTCTATCAAACTAAATTCTGACATCAAGTTGAGCTCTCCTCTCTTTGTTGCTGGTTATTCCAAATGTTGAGTTGTTAGTAATTGGGAGGATATGTTCTGCCTGATTTGATCAATCTTACCTTTGAAAAAGGACGCAAACTTGTTGCACTTATTAACAGAGAGAAGTCCGGATGCCAGCTGTGAAGGGGGGTTAGTTAACTTCTCAACAGTTGCGAACAGCACACGAGTATTGTGTATATTTCTACTAATGATGTTAGAGAAAAAAGACTGTCTTGTTTTGCATATTTCAGCATTATATGTGCGAAGCATCTCTTTTTGGATTTCATGGTGAATCTGGAGTTTGTATTTGTGCCATTTTCATTCAGTTTTCCTACACTCTCTTTTCAGGAGTTTAACAGGTAGACTTTGTTTCCATGGTGCTTTCTGTTTGTTGATGACTGTCTTTAAATATTATGGATGACATTGCTCCAGTAAAAGTTATCATTTTTGAATTCAAATTATTCAGCAAATCATCTACAGACTCTGACAGTTGACTTGAGGACCTTGAAAGTGCCTGCTCAAAGAGAGCATCTACATTTGCACCAGCTACATTTTGCCATACTACACAGCAATCCTATCTACAAGAACAGATTTTTTTCCCCATTACATTGGTTCTACTGCTTGTTAAAATCCAGTAAGTTCAGTGTCCATTCAGTTGGGCCTTGACCAATCATGGGCTAAACTGTGAATGTTGTAAACAGATCCTTTATGTATGCTGTAAGGGAGAGGCAAAGGTAACATTCAGCTACAGTGCCTTACAGTCAGCAGAAAAAGAGGCATTTTTTGTTTGTTTGTTTGTTTGTTTGTTTGTTTGTTTGAACATAAGACATGGACCCTGTAGTCCATCCTCTTCTCTCCAGTGTGCCCCTGGTGTTTACACATCATAGAGACTCACAAGGTGGTAACGGATCCCAAAAGCAACGGCGCAACCCAGGACCTGTGTGAGAGACAACACAGACGTCAGTGAAATATCTTGACCAAACCAAACCACACAGATCTGAAAGCACCGATGCTTTACCACCAATCTTAAAAACTCAGTGGCATTTTGGGAGAAAGTTTCTTGCTAATGCAAGAAACATTTGACTGAATCCAAAGGACAAACTGGTTTACTGATGGTGATTTTTATAAAAAAAAAAAAAAAAGAACACACAACACTGTTCTGATAAGGAGAAAGGGCATAAATGCACACCACACCATGGTCTGACCGTAACAAACATTCTCTCAAAATTTCTTCACCTTACTGTCCACATATCATTAACATAACATGTCTCCCTTCCCCTACTGATTTCTGATAGTTAGATTTTATTTTGTTGTTCTCATACAAGTATTGAGATTTTGTGTATTGCTTCCTATTGGAGTGTCTGAATTTCCCCACAGAGATAAATAATACCATGTCTAAACAAGTGGATCTTGTGTGAACTCAACCTGTATAAGCAGCATGATGACAGTGAGGTTTCTCTCGTGTGTGGGACCCAGGATTTTCAACACCAGGTTGATGAGTGTCATATTGTTACAATCCACAAACTTATCATCTACGTCCTGGCTGCGACACACATCTAACAGCCAAGTTATAAGCAGAAATGTACTCTGAAATTTGGCCTGTTATTGGCGCTACAGTGGATAATGGATTGACCCCAAATTTGGTGCCTGAATACTAGAGCCCAAGCGATATATCTGTTTGCCGATATTATCAACCGATATGAACTGCTAAATCGGTATTGGCGTTTAAAATGGCCGATAATTGACAATAGAAAAAGAAACAGAGAGACGGAAGATGTTATGAATATTGTCATTGCGTAGTTTGTCCTCTAGAGGGCACACTGCAATGCCACCGTAAGCAACATGTGCGAAAAAAGCAAATGACAACAATCGGCTGACACCACAAGCAGAGTCGAGCAGAGTAGCCCACGAAGGAGATCATCTGTGTTCGTTTTAAGTTGATAATTGTCACATGAAATACATTACTCAAATAATAATAAACACCCCCCCCATCACTTCTCCTCTTAGCCCAAATAAGCTTGACAACATTCATGTCAGCCCATACCATCAGTCAAACATCAAAATTACTTTAAATGTTAGGGTATTTGAGTGGTGTAGGCTAAGCTGTCGACAAACTTGATTGTAGGTTTATTTATTAAACAGAGCGGCAGTTCTAGCGAGTAAACAAACAATGGTCATATAATTTCTCCCTCGTCTGTTTTTCTGGCAACATCGCTTACAGCAGCTTATAACGCTATCTACTGCTATGAGGTTACCCACAAAGCTAGCTAATGCAATCAGTGGAGGATTGCTAACATTAATGCGCGGTTAAACGGTATAGCATTTATCTTATCCTGCCTAAATGAAGCAATGGTAAACAGGCCTGTATCCTCGACTCGTATGTCTGTCGGTGAATTGGAAATGATTAAACCAGAGGGGACACGTAAATAAACGTGAGCTGAACAAGTATCTAACATGGCTTGGTGGCCACACAAAGTTATCTAGCTTCTCTTTGAAATGTGTAGGCATGAAGTCCCAAAGTCCTCGTTGCAGACAGTCTTGTAGTAGTAGATGCATTCAACAGCAGTGTTTACTCACTATCAGTTTACTGCATAGTCTAAGATGGCATGTTTTAGACGGCATCAAATGGTGGTTGAAAAATGAGTTCTCGTAGCTTGCACTGGACAGAATTAAAAGGAAAAAAAGGGGGAAAAAAACCATATGTGTGTGTATATGTATATACCAGTCACAATCGAGTATTCAACAAAGCTGTGTAATAAATGGAATAAAAACATAGGTCTTTTTGGAACTTTCTGGAATTTTCTTTTCTTTTTTTTTTCTTCAAATATTTTCGATCCGTGGTCGGTTGAATCCATGGATGCGGAACCCGTGGACACAGAGGGCTGACTGTAGTAGCAAGATGGCGGATCGCATTGATTACCTGTGAGCTTTTGTTCATGCCCACTGACATCGTCACGGTTTGCACCAGAAACACCAGCCATCTTTTCATTCCAGCTGGCTAACCAATGATTCAAAATTTGGCCCTCGAACCAAAACGTAACCCGTTCCCTGTTGGTGGAAGGGGGGTATGTGAATAATGGTCTCAGCCTGGCCACCCCAATGAAAATGGCCTGGCTCCACCACTGGGGACAGGTCCTCAAGTTAGGGCCTGAAACTGAAGTGGGTGAGGCCTTCAAAATGATATAAAGGTAAACAAAGTTAATTGTCAGACTATTCTCTCACAGCAACATGAAGCTTACCCTGAAATGATCGTTCTTCAACACACTTCATGTGTTGTCTTTTTCAAACTGTTTTGAACATTTCACTTCATATGTTGTTGGAGCTCCTTTTCCAATGTAAATATTACCTTAATCATTTCGATAAAATGATCTAACAAAAAACAAAAAACAGATGAAAAAACAAAAAACCCATAAACAAACAAAGAAACAAGCAAAAACAACTGAGAATGTTTCCATCTTACTTCTGCCTTACTTTGTTTCAAGCTGCATTTAATGTTTCACTTCATGTGTTGTTTCATCTTCCATTTCAATATAAATATTTGCTTAACATATTTAATAAAAACAAACAATTTAAAAACAACTGGGAATCCTTTGTCTTACTTTCAATTTAGTGTTTATATTCATGCATTTCACAAGAGTGATAGATAATAAATATAGCTGCAAGCAGGAATGAAGGGGCCAAGCACAACGTGGCCACCAGGTAGACAAAATACATTTTCTCTCATCCTAAAGGATGGGTATTTAGTACTTTTTATGTGTGTTTTTCTGGTATAGCGCCCACGTGAGGCCAAATTACATGAAACGTGGTGGGTACCCCGTATTCCCCCTGGCAATGACGTGAAACAAGTTTGGCATCAATCCAACCAAGCATCTTTGAGATATGGCTTACTTCCTGTTTTGGAGTCTTTGCCATCGAAATTCATCGGACGACAGCGGCCATATCTTTTGTCCTCGCAAAAGTATTTGGATGACTATTGGTTAGAACCCTCTCTAGATGATATGTACCAAGTTTGGTGGTGATAGGATCAACAGTCTAGGACTAGTTCGCAAGGGTTTTTGAAAAATTCAAAATGGCGGACTTTGATAAAATGGGTACATTCAACTCATCATCACCTAGAGTCTCAGTTGGAAAAAAGATCACCGCTCTAGGACAGATGATTCAAAAGTTACAGGCAAAAATATATTCTGAATTTTGGCCAGTTGGTGGTGCTGGAGGCAATGATGGAATGACCTTCATTTTTTTTTTTTTTTTTTTTTTTTGGTCAGTGTATTTTCATTAAGTTTTTACAACATGTACAATTCACAAATGCAGCAAGGAAATGACACAGACAAGCATACAAAGTGTAAAAAAAAAAAAAGGAACAATAAAAACAGCAACAACGAAAAAAAAAAAAACAGGAAAAAAGAAAACAACAATAAAGAAACAACACAGTCCACAGAGTAGTTAACTAAATATTTACCACGTAATACCCGTTAGACAGAGGTAAGACGCATTGTCAACCGTTCTACATACAAAATAAAAGGCTGCCATAGCACATCAAACTTCCCTGTGAATCCATTCAGCGTGTATCTCATCTTTTCAATCTTAAGATAAAACATGATGTCACAGATCCACCTGCTAAAGGCAGGGAGACGGTCGTTCCTCCATTTTAAACGAATGAGACGCCTTGGCAAGAGAGAAGAGTAGGCTATGCTGTTTAACTGTGCTTTGTGTAGGGCAAGATCCTTTGACGGTACACCAGAAAGTCTGAGAAAAGGACAGGGTTCAATTGTTAAACCTATGATTTCTGAATAAGCTTCAAATACAGAGGACCAGAATGCTGCTAGACTTGGGCATGGCCAAAATGTGTGGTCAAGACTGGCAGGAGCTTGCCTGCATCTGTCACAGGTAGGACTAACCCCAGGGAAGATTTTGGAAAGTTTGACCTTGGACATATAGAGTGGATGTACAATTTTGAATTGGATAAGACTGTGTCTTGCACAAATGGATGAAGAGAGAATTCTTTTAAGTATTTTAGTTCACTGATCTTCAGTTATGTCTGTCCCCAAATCCTCCTCCCAGTTTTCCTTTATTATTGAGAGTGAAGAGCCTTTATATCCCATGGACATATCCCATAGCCAGTATAATAGGCTTTTGATGTTTGCAGCCCAGTGATATATATATATAAGTTTGGCAGAGCCATCCCGCCATGCATCTTAGGCCTTTGTAACAATCATTTTTGGATCCTAGGTGTTTTACTGTTCCAAAGAAATGATGAAATAAGACTACTGGGGATCTTGTACTATCTACCTTTTGTCTTATGTTTTTGTCTTACTTTTTTCAAACTGCCTTTACTATTTCATTTCATGTGTATTCCCCCCTCCCGATCAGCTTAATAAATTTGCCAAAATAAAAAGAACTACTTAAAGAACTAGGAGTCCTTTGTCTTTCTAATTAGTGTTTTGAATTCATGTCTTTTAGAAAAAAAATTGAAAAATAACAATAACAATGCTCATGTCTGTAATATTTTGTGAGATTCGTAAACTGTGCATCCTAATCCCGCCTCTCATTTGAGGAGCTGCTGAATTCCTCTGAGTACACTTGATTTGAAAGTCATTGACATAGAAGGGAACAGTGGGGACAGCCCTCATCTGACTGCACTGTCCGTGTGTCTAGTGTGTTATCCACTGTCACAGCGTTCACCGCATGCGTTCCAGCAGGCATGCGACTTCCTCGTTCGTCGCTGTTACCGTGAGTACATAGGGCTGGCTGCTCCACAGAGGGACGCGAGGCAGAAAGCGACTCCTGCCAGGACGAAGGTCTAGCAGTAGAGCAGCGTCAGAATCACCTGCAAATGTGTAAAAGCACCCAATCAAGTGTCTGTCCAACCAAGAAGCAGACTGGTGCACTGTCCGGACTGTCCGAAATTTCACTGACGAACGTGACTATCAGTCTTCCTCCTACTGTTCGTCGGAGACGCGAGCCGAGGCAGAAAAGACAATTGAACGTTGATCGTCTAAGACCTGCTTCTCTATGAGGCTTAACAGTTCCTTAGTTATTTTCGGAACGTCTGGCTCGGCACTCGTACCCGTTAAAAACGGAACGGTAAACTCGCTGTGGAACGCTTGACTAAAAGTGACGCGAGTAACGTGACATGTAAGGTGGTGTTCGGGACCGAATGTCATCAATGCCAGTTGTTCGGATTCCGAAATGGTAATGTCAGTTTTTCGGATCCCGAACTCTTGGAACGTGACGTTTAAGGCAGTCCTCTAACCTGACATGTCAGATTCTCTGCGGCATCCGCACTGGCATTGTCACTTGTGCGGCTACCGCACTGGCATTGTCACTTCTTCGGCTACCGCGCTGGCATTGTCACTTGTTCGACTACCTCACTGGCATTGTCACTTGTGCGGCTACCGCACTCATTCTGCGTTCCAAAGTACGAAGCCATGGCTACCGCACTCATTCTCTCTACCTCGAGAGAGACTGCTCCCTTTCTCTCAGACCTAATGTCTTATTACAACCTCTCCGTTTCAACTCGCTTTTCATATTTCACATCACATGATGTTTAACTCCTTTTTTCAATGTACATATCTGCTTTATCATTTTGATATGGCGTGCTATTGGAAATACAACTGGGGATCTTGTTCTATCTACCTTTTGCCTTATGTTTTTGTCTTACTTTTTTCAAACTGCCTTTACTATTTCATTTCATGTGTATTCCCCCCTCCCGATCAGCTTAATAAATTTGCCAAACTAAAAAGAACTACTTAAAGAACTGGGAGTCCTTTGTCTTTCTACTTAGTGTTTTAAATTCATGTCTTCTAGAAAAAAAATGGAAAAATAACAATAACAATGCTCATGTCTGTAATATTTTGTGAGATTCGTAAACTGTGCATCCTAATCCCTCCTCTCATTTGAGGAGCTGCTGAATTCCTCTGAGTACACTTGATTTGAAAGTCATTGACATAGCAGGGAACAGTGGGGACAGCCCTCATCTGACTGCATTGTCCCTGTGTCTAGTGTATGCTTCACTGCGAAAGCGTTCTCCGCCTCTGTGTTCCTGTACGCCTTCCTCTTTGGTAGTTGTGACCGAGGACAAATAAGACTGACTGGCTGCTCCACAGAGGGACGTTCAGTGAAGCAGAAACCGACTCCAGCGAGGACGCAGCACAAACGGTAGAGCAGCGTCAAAATCACCTACAAACCTGTAAAATCGCCCAGTCACATTTCTGGCCGACCAAGAAAGAGACTGGTGCCGTCGACAGCAGCCGAGAGTTTCAGTCCGAATTTTCGATGCAGCTCTCTGGCAATCCTACAGCTCTCTGACTTCCTACAGCTGGCTCTCCTGTTCACTTTCACTTTGATGAGACAGAGCGAATCAGCGTCACGTCGTTAACCGTGGCACTTCTGCGTTAGGCCCCACGCTGTCGTTTATTGGTTACTCTCAGCCGAAGGCACCTGCGAATAGACACCTGTGCTGGTAAAGTAGGTGGCGTCCGTGCGGGAGGAAAAATCCGAGCAGTTTTTCAGGACCCGCCCGGTGCGGCAACGAAGACTTCGGCGATCCAGGAAGCTCAGAGAACACAAGGAACCTGGAGAGTGGGCGACTGAATGATCTGACAATGATACTTTTTCTCAATCCACTGGCAGATTTCACATTTGTTATCCGTCTGTGATCAGAGCTGTACAAGGTGACAGAAAGTACTTCAGCCATGAAGAAAAGAGAACAACTGTTTCTTCCACAAAGCCGGACGTTCCATCTCTCTGGACAGCTCGCCGAAACCACCGTGACATTCGGCAACTTTGAGGATGTCAGCGTCTTTTTATGATTTCTGTTCTGATGGCTTTTCGGTTACACGATCCACCGAATATTGTGCTGAATACGGAGTTGGTGTTGGTAAGGTGGTGTTCAGGACCGAATGTCATCAATGCCAGTTGTTCGGATTCCGAAATGGTAATGTCAGTTTTTCGGATCCCGAACTCTTGGAACGTGACGTTTAAGGCAGTCCTCTAACCTGACATGTCAGATTCTCTGCGGCATCCGCACTGGCATTGTCACTTGTGCGGCTACCGCACTGGCATTGTCACTTGTTCGACTACCGCACTGGCATTGTCACTTCTTCGGCTACCGCACTCATTCTGCGTTCCAAAGTACAAAGCCATGGCTACCGCACTCATTCTCTCTACCTGGAGAGAGACCGCTCCCTGACAATGATACTTTTTCTCAGTCCACTGGCAGATTTCACATTTGTTATCCGTCTGTGATCAGAGCCGTACAAGGTGACAGAAAGTACTTCAGCCATGAAGAAAAGAGAACAACTGTTTCTTCCACAAAGCCGGACGTTCCATCTCTCTGGACAGCTCGCCGAAACCACCGTAACATTCGGCAACTTTGAGGATGTCAGCGTCTTTTTGTGAGTTCTGTTCGGAGTCTGATGGCTTTTCGGTTACACGATCCACCGAATATTGTGCTGAATACGGAGTTGCATACACGGGGCAAAACACGACAGACAGAACCGCCACGCAAAAGTGGTGCGCTCGCTCTCTCTGGAGGTGAGTCCTGAGCTGCACCATAACTGTGCGTGGTGACCGGGCAGGCTTACATGTCTTTTAACTCTCAGTCTCGCCGTTTCGACTGAAGGATACGACCTGTGAGAATGGAGCCTAACGTCGGTTTAGATCTTGCTCCTGCTGTTTACTCGTGTGTAAAATATAATCTGAGAGTAAAATGTATGGATTTAAGTTACCTATATGTTTAAGAATGCCTTTATACGTGTTTACGGTTTACTTTCATATCTAAATGACTATTATCATTCTTCTCCTTATTATTGTTATTATTAAAAATATTAGTATTAGTTGTTGTAGTAGTTGTTGTGCTCTTCGTAGTAGCAGTATTACACAAACGGTAATGCAGTATAATGAGGCCGGCTTGTTCTCAGTTGCAATGCTGAAAGCGGCCCTGTATTACAGTGTGGACGGAGAACTAGACAGGGCTAAAGTCCCAAAGCGGCAAAAGCGATCGCTTGGAACTTGGGCTGCAAGCAGCAAGGGGCGGGTCCTGAAGTTAGGGCCTGAAACTGAAGTGGGCGAGGCCTTCGAAGTGCTATAAAAGTAAACAAAATTAATTGTCACACTATTCTCTCCTCACAGCAACGAGGAGAAGAGTCCGAAATCATCGCCTGAAATGATTGTTCTTCACACTGATATCTGCACTTCGACAAAGCACGAAGCAGGAGAAACATCGAACCTCCAGTAAGCCAAGACGCGGGCTTTAAACGACGTGGCCTCAGGCTGGAGATATGGAGCTGTGGAGGATGACTTTTCACTCAGGGAATCATCACAACCTCACACTCATCTACCAGCCCGTCCGTATTAGTGTGGAGAGTCTTTCTCCATCTGAAGAGGAACGCATGGAGGTGGAGGAACAGTGGAAATATCAGGACAGAGAGGAGCTGATGGAAACTGAACCCAGCCATGACAGGTTGGGGCTGATAAAAGAACATTGTAGAATTCAGGAGTAAATATGGTGTTCATTTAACATTTGAACGTTTGGTCTTCCTGACGGTCAGTTCGTTGTTTTCTCTTTGCAGGGCACTGGAAGATTCTTTCACCCCCTTTGCTGCCACATGTCTCTTTCTTCCACTGTGTCTGTGATGAAGATGGACCCGATTCCCTACACCTGGAGCAGTCATGACAATCTGGTTTATGTCTACACCTGTGATATGCTTCATCATCTCTCCTCTGTCAGCGTGAGGAGAGAAGCAGCGTGTCAAACAGCGGCGGGGAAACTTTAGTCCCCCTCTCCTGGAATGGGTAGTTTTCGGAGTGACTTTAGGAAGTCTTTCCTCCACGATCACAGGGGGACAGAACCTTTCTCTCAGACCTAATGACTCATTACAACCTCTCCGTTTCAACTTGCTCTTCATATTTCACGTCATATGTTGTTTTAACTCCTTTTTTCAATGTACATATCTGCTTTATTATTTTGATATGGCGTGTTATTGGAAATACAACTGGGGATCTTGTACTATCTACCTTTTGCCTTATGTTTTTGTCTTACTTTTTTCAAACTGCCTTTAATATTTCATTTCATGTGTATTCCCCCCTCCCGATCAGCTTAATAAATTTGCTAAAAGAAAAAATGAACTACTTAAAGAACCGGGAGTCCTTTGTCTTAGTGTTTTAAATTCACCTACTTTAATCATATTATCACATTATGCATAAGTTTGAGAAAATAGATAAGTCTTTAGTCTGGTTTTAAAGGTATGGAGAGAGTTTGCCTCCCTAACTTCTGTAGGTAAACCATTCCAGAGGAAAGGAGAGCAGTAGGAGAAAGAAAGAAAATTTGACTTCTTACATTTAGTTCTGATGCTGTTTTCTGCACGATCACGATGCTACTTAGTAACCAACCATCTGCCGGAAAGTTGAGGCACAGCCATATTGATAACAGGTGAACACTGGCTGCAAGTTGAGTTATCTGAATGAGCCTTTGATGAGTAGATAAAATCCACCAGAAATTTCTTCTTCATTTTACATGACATAACTTCTTGTGCTCTTAATGTTTCTGAATCTTCAAACTTTCTGATTATATTCAGGTTTACATGTAAATATTGGAGATTTACAATGTGGTCTCAGACTTTTGGACCCTACTGTATTTCTCCTTTTATTATTTACATATTTTAAAAATCACTCTCCTTTTACCCTGTATTTTTGTTTTATTATCCTATGTTAGTCTACTTCTGATTTATTTCACACTTGTTATGCCGTATGTCTAATTTAATCATCACCTTGTCCTCCACATCATTCCATTTCATTTTCACTCTCAAGTGTACCTCGCGTTCATGCACGCGCATATGTGGGCACCAGTGACGTGTAGAGAGAGAGAGGCACAAAATGCCGCTGACGCCCGTGACGAATGTCACGGTGGTTCAGTGAGCTGTCTAGAGAGCGCTAACTACCGGCTTTGTGGAAGAAACAGTTGTTCTCTTTTCTTCATGGCTGAAATATTTTCTGTTACCTAGCACAGCTGTTACCTAATGCTCCCAGGGCGCAGAGAGGAATGCTGCCCACTGCTCCTGCGTCTGTTGTGTGTTTACTACTGGTGTGTTGGATGGGTTAAAGGCAGAGGACAAATTCACTGATCACTTTTAACAGTGTGTGTGTGCAATCACGGAAACGTAACTTAATTTGAGGAGCTGCTGAATTCCTCTTAGAACGCTTGATTTGAATGTCACTGACATAGCAGGGAACAGTGGGGACAGCCCTCATCCGACGGCACTGTCCGTGTGTGTAGTGTGTTATCCACTGTCACAGCGTTCACCGCATGCGTTCCAGCAGGCATGCGACTTCCTCGTTCGTCGCTGTTACCGTGAGTACATAGGGCTGGCTGCTCCACAGAGGGACGCGAGGCAGAAAGCGACTCCTGCCAGGACGAAGGTCTAGCAGTAGAGCAGCGTCAGAATCAACTGCAAATGTGTAAAAGCACCCAATCAAGTGTCTGTCCAACCAAGAAGCAGACTGGTGCACTGTCCGGACTGTCCGAAATTTCACTGACGAACGTGACTATCAGTCTTCCTCCTACTGTTCGTCGGAGACGCGAGCCGAGGCAGAAAAGACAATTGAACGTTGATCGTCTAAGACCTGCTTCTCTATGAGGCTTAACAGTTCCTTAGTTATTTTCGGAACGCCTGGCTCGGCACTCGTACCCGTTAAAAATGGAACGGTAAACTCGCGGTGGAACGCTTGACTAAAAGTGACGCGAGTAACGTGACATGTAAGGTGGTGTTCGGGACCGAATGTCATCAATGTCAGTTTTTCGGATCCCGAACTCTTGGAACGTGACGTTTAAGGCAGTCCTCTAACCTGACATGTCAGATTCTCTGCGGCATCCGCACTAGCATTGTCACTTGTGCGGCTACCGCACTGGCATTGTCACTTCTTCGACTACCGCACTCATTCTGCGTTCCAAAGTACAAAGCCATGGCTACCGCACTCATTCTCTCTACCTCGAGAGAGACTGCTCCCTTTCTCTCAGACCTAATGTCTCATTACAACCTCTCCGTTTCAACTCGCTTTTCATATTTCACATCACATGATGTTTAACTCCTTTTTTCAATGTACATATCTGCTTTATCATTTTGATATGGCGTGCTATTGGACATACAACTGAGGATCTTTGACTATCTTACCTTTGCCTTATGTTTTTGTCTTACTTTTTTCAAACTGCCTTTACTATTTCATTTCATGTGTATTCCCCCCTCCCGATCAGCTTAATAAATTTGCCAAACTAAAAAGAACTACTTAAAGAACTGAGAGTCCTTTGTCTTTCAACTTAGTGTTTTAAATTCATGTCTTTTAGAAAAAAAATGGAAAAATAACAATAACAATGCTCATGTCTGTAATATTTTGTGAGATTCGTAAACTGTGCATCCTAATCCCTCCTCTCATTTGAGGAGCTGCTGAATTCCTCTGAGTACACTTGATTTGAAAGTTATTGACATAGCAGGGAACAGTGGGGACAGCCCTCATCTGACTGCACTGTCCGTGTGTCTAGTGTGTTATCCACTGTCACAGCGTTCACCGCATGCGTTCCAGCAGGCATGCGACTTCCTCGTTCGTCGCTGTTACCGTGAGTACATAGGGCTGGCTGCTCCACAGAGGGACGCGAGGCAGAAAGCGAATCCTGCCAGGACGAAGGTCTAGCAGTAGAGCAGCGTCAGAATCACCTGCAAATGTGTAAAAGCACCCAATCAAGTGTCTGTCCAACCAAGAAGCAGACTGGTGCACTGTCCGGACTGTCCGAAATTTCACTGACAAACGTGACTATCAGCCGTCCTCCTATTGTTCGTCGGAGACGCGAGCCGAGGCAGAAAAGACAATTGACCGTTGATCGTCTAAGACCTGCTTCTCTATGAGGCTAAACAGTTCCTTAGTTGTTTTCGGAACGCCTGGCTCGGCACTCGTACCCGTTAAAAATGGAACGGTAAACTCGCGGTGGAACGCTTGACTAAAAGTGACGCGAGTAACGTGACATGTAAGGTGGTGTTCGGGACCGAATGTCATCAATGCCAGTTGTTCGGATTCCGAAATGGTAATGTCATTTTTTCGGATCCCGAACTCTTGGAACGTGACGTTTAAGGCAGTCCTCTAACCTGACATGTCAGATTCTCTGCGGCATCCGCACTGGCATTGTCACTTGTGCGGCTACCGCACTGGCATTGTCACTTGTTCGACTACCGCACTGGCATTGTCACTTGTGCGGCTACCGCACTGGCATTGTCACTTGTTCGACTACCGCACTGGCATTGTCACTTGTGCGGCTACCGCACTGGCATTGTCACTTCTTCGACTACCGCACTGGCATTGTCACTTCTTCGACTACCGCACTGGCATTGTCACTTGTTCGGTTACCGCACTGGCATTGTCACTTGTTCGACTACCGCACTGGCATTGTCACTTGTGCGGCTACCGCACTGGCATTGTCACTTGTTCGACTACCGCACTGGCATTGTCACTTGTGCGGCTACCGCACTCATTCTGCGTTCCAAAGTACAAAGCCGTGGCAGCCTATAAATGAGGCATCAAATGCAAGTCAACTCAGACTGGACGCTTGAGGAACAACTTTCATAAGTATAAGGAAGAGGCTCTGTTGCGTTCGCAGGTAAGTTTTACATGATTTACAATAGCCTGCAAACTTGTCCCTCTTTTCTAATCTCCCGCTTGTGACCGGCTCGCTGGATTCGCTTCCTCGTGCCTGTCTACAGACCTGCGTTCCTCTTCCAGCTTTGCTTCTGTTCGGGAGAAATGCTCCCTCTACTGGCTGTAAACTTTGGGGAGAATGTGTTTGCATACAGGCAATTTTACACGCATATTCCTGTCAACCTCTGTCCCATACGTTTCCTAAGACGTATCGGTTTTTTTTCTGGGTTCCTCTCTCGAGAAAAGAAATTCTTAATTGAACTTTAGAATGCAATTTTAAAAGCAACGATACAACCTTCGGGTGAAGTATGGAATTCTGTCAAACTACACTCTCAGATGTTGAATCATGTTAAGAAGATCATTTATGACAGTAACGGGTGAAAATATATTTGTATCGTTACAAGACAACGATGTGGGTTCAGGTTAGAGATGTGGATCTGAGGAGGATGAATTCTCACTCAGACAATCATCACAGCCTCACACTCATCTACCAGCCCGTCCGTATTAGTGTGGAGAGTCTTTCTCCATCTGAAGAGGAGCGCATGGAGGTGGAGGAGCAGTGGGAATATCAGGACAGAGAGGAGCTGATGGAAACTGAGCTCGACAGGTGGGGGCTGTTAAGAGCACATGTTATAATTCTGCAATGTACATGGCGTTAATTCAACATTTGGAACTGAACTGTCTTTCTTTCTCTCATGGTCAGTTCATTTTTTTTCTCTTTACAGTGCACTGGAAGATTCTTTCACCCCCTTTGCTGTCACGTGTCTCCTCTTTCTTCCACTGTGTCTGTGATGAAGATGGACCCGATTCCCTACACCTGGAGCAGTCATGACAACCTGGTTTACGTCTACACCTGTGCTTTGCTTCATCATCTCTCCTCTGTCAGCGTGAGGAGAGAAGCAGAATGTCAAACAGCGGCAGGGAAACTTTGGTCCCCCTCTCCTGGAATCAGCAGTTTTTGGAGTGACTTTTGGAAGTCTCTCTACCTCGAGAGAGACTGCTCCCTTTCTCTCAGACCTAATGACTCATTACAACCTCTCCGTTTCAACTTGCTTTTCATATTTCACATCACATGTTGTTTTAAATGCTTTTTTCAATGTACATATCTGCTTTATCATTTTGATATGGCGTGTTATTGGAAATACAACTGGGGATCTTTTACTATCTTACTTTTGCCATATGTTTTTGTCTTACTTTTTTCAAGCGGCCTTTAATATTTCATTTCATGTGTTTTTTCCCTGATTTACAGCAGCGTATTGCTGCCGTGCCAGAAAAAGAGAAACGGATTCGTATCATGTCCTCAGGCGAAAAAGTTTATTGTGAAAGTATGTTGTGTTTTTCACATTTTAACAAGATCTTTTCACGTTATTACCTGAAGAGTTTCATGTTAAAACGTGAGACATTTCACATTATAAGGAGAGAGGTTGGTCTCTGGCGGAGGTGAACTCCCTGTGATATGTACTCCGGCCTTGAACGGACTCTTGGCCTTTTACCAGGGACGTGCACAGGCGTTTTGTGGAGCAGTGGCTCTACCAAAGGTGTTTGACGGAGCCTGTGACTGCATCAGTGGCGAGCAACGGTAGCGGCTGCTGAGGACAGCAAGGACAAATAAGTCAATAACTCATAACAAATAGCAAATAAGTATTAGATCACTCTTGTTGACAACAACTGTGATGAAACTCGTGCATATGTACCGCCGGTCCTGTGTACATAATTATTAGGCCCTGTTGCTGCCCGATTTATGCGGAAGTATGAAATTCCAGAAGTCCAGTCTGCAATATGTAAAAGCAGTTGATTTTTGTGCAATGGCCGATTTTCATGGAAACAGGAAAGTCCGGAAGTCCAGTCTGGCTCATGCGTAAACAATTTACGGCACAGAGAATGTGTAAGGTTTTACACTGAGAGATAGAAGCCATTTCTCAATATGGAGTATGTCAAGTATGGACTCCTGTCCTTGGGAGTTCGGGCCAGCAAGTTCAACTCGGGAGTCCAGACTCCCGGTGACGGTTGGATGAAGTACGCTTTGGAACAGCAGTGTTCTTGCTGACGTCACAGCTCAGATAGAGCTAACTGGGTCCGCTTGCAGATGTAACGTATGTGAACATTTAATGGAGGTGCTGTATTTATCGACCCATATTTGAAATATGCAGATTACTTTCTCGCTTGAAAAATCTTAAAAACTACATTTGGTGACAGAACAACAGTCATAATACAAAACTTACAGTTATGTGGTAGTTCGTCTGCCGCCACTGCCAGCAATTTGTGTGAAATGCATTCTGGGAAACTTGACAACCCAAATCCACAGAAAGTCACGTCTTGATGCATCCTTAATAAATTCCACGAATTGAGAACACATCTGGGTATTTGATCTGTACTTGGATAGATACAAATTTGAACTGGAACAGTATTTCAACCTTGACTGGTGACGTTTCACAAGTCTACGAGAACGCAAGTGCAGAGAAGAACGCATAGAGAAACGGCTGGAGTGTTACCGTATACTTCTGATAATGTTTCTGAAGTACTGTGATTTTGTAAAAAATCTCTGTAGGCCAAGCATAACATTCACTGCTGGAGTAAGCTGTTCATGCACTTAGCTCTAAACCTAACTGTTTTTCAGCGACAACGCATAGTTTCACTTGAAGGTTTGAAAACCAACAAATCATTTTTGTTTCGCTAGTGTGGCGCTCTCAACCTTTACAGGCGACTTTGATCTTCTTTCGACACTTTTAAGGTTTAATTTATGAACTTAGACTGATTTTATTGTCATTTCCACATATGCATGACTCATACATACAGGGGAACGAGATTGCGTTACACAAGGACATTATTAAAAGATTATTATTAATAATAAATTCCGTGTTTTACTGAGCCATCGTGTTTCCAGAAATTTATAGTTAACTTAATATTCTAGTACAGGTGCTGTGTCTGAAATCACTCACTACTCCGTCCAAAAGTGTAGTGAGAATTGTTATAACCTCTATAGTGCACTCAAAGTATCCCACAATGCATTGTGAAAGGTTGGGTACAACCGATGTACCCTAAATCGATTGACTTAGACTTTAATACGTTTTTACTCTCAAAACATAATGATTTTTTTTTCTCGTAAAATGATGACTTCTCATAATATTTTTTCTCTTGAAATATTATGACTTTTGTCAAGGTATTGGATTGTTATGACGACTGACAGGCTCATTGTTCAATGAGTCATAACTTAATAATACAGTTTTCACGTACCCCTCGACTTTTTATGTCATGGTGTCAAAATAAGTCACTAAGAAGTCAGAATGCCTAAGTTTACCCCACCAGATTCTTTCAAGTTTGGGCGTCCAGCGGATTGGCTGGCATGGCGCCAAAGGTTTTCGAGATTCAGGGTCGCTACCAAACTAACGGAAGAACACAGAAGTACAGGTCAGTGACGATTGACAGGCTCATTGTCCAATGAGGTGACTTGTGTATTGGTGATGTGTGCAGGAAGTGCACCTGCGCCTCAGAATTCAAAAAGCCCGAGTGACGATCAGTTGCGTTTTTGTTGGTTCCAAAAAGAGTTACTAAAGTAATCCGTTTATGACACAGTTTTCATGTACCTCTCGACTTTTTATGACAACTTTATTCTCATTAAATTACAACTTTAGTCTCATAATATTACAACCTGATTTTCAAAATCTTTTTGAAAATTTTTCCCCTCCGTGTGTCCCCAATACTCCACCCGAAGATTTGAGAGACGGTGGTGCCTATTCAAATTTGCTTCTCTCTGTCTGGCTAGCGCTCGTCATTGTCACAGCTGAGAGAACATCTGTTAGTCTCCCCTTTCTTCTCCAGCTCATCTTTGCAAACAGAGCACTCACAGGCACCAGGGAAATTCTGAGAGGCTCCAGAGATGTTCTGTGGATATGAATGTACAACATACATGTCGTCTGCAGCGCAACAAGCAAGTTTTGGAAGCTATGGGAAAGACGCCAGCATATCGTAATACCACGGTTCACGTTTGCGTGTTGAGCAGTAGGGGATGTACCAAACGGTTTGACAACATACTGTGTACCGTTTGATCCCTAGTGGACGACCAGTCCTTTTATACTAGAGTCAGTCTCAGAGGTTCCAGATGTGACCAGTACAGACCCAGCAGAGACAAAACCAGTGCAGAGAGACCCAGTAGAGACAGAACAAAGTGGATTAGCTTCCACAGAAAAGCTTTCTCTCTCTCTTTTTCTCTCTTCCTCACCCTCCCTCCTTCCCTCCCTCCCTCCCTGACGCGCTCTCTCTCTCTCTCTCTCTCTCTCTCTCTCTCTCTCACACACACACACACACACACAAGCATGTATAGACATATAAGCTCCCCTGCTGTGTGGATATGAAATGGCTGCAATTACACCACACGAAAAAAAGAAAAATCAATTATGAATTCATTAGTTAGCATAATTTATTCCAAATAAAACAAAAGGGATCCAGATGTTTTATGTCTCAGGCTCTGCGCCGTGTTCACTGCGGTTTAACGGTTCCGGGCGTGTAAAACAGAAACTCGATTTCACCGTAAAGTGGCACACTCCAGCCGTAACCACAGCAACAAAGCGTCGCGGGATATCAAAAGCACCACGGCAAGTCTCCACAGCAAGCTGCCGAATCAAACCCATTAAACCATCTCACTGACCAAACACGTTCCCAATTCCTCATTAACCTTCATATATCAAATTTCACGGCTTTCCATGTAGGCGTGCACCACTTCTTCAGCAAAGATAAACAATTTAATTTCAGTTCAAAAGCAACTCAATGAACACTGAATATAAAACTGTACACTGCAAACCGGGCCAAAAACCAGGCCCAACGTGAGTCAGAACCAGAGGGCCAGAGACGGATAAACGCCCATCGTACCATCAGGGCCAGAGACACTCTGGATAATCTCATATACAAAGGCAGACGTGTGTAATTATAAGACAGTCCAGCTCTTTTCCGCTAAACGTTCAGGCTCTCTCTCTCTCTCTCACTCTCTCTCTCTCACTCTCTCTCTCTCACTCTCTCTCTCACACCCCTGCTGAAAAGACCCGTGTACAAGCATGCCTGTCTCTGCTCTGTTCATATTCTGTCCATTCTGGTGTGAGAACCAGTAGGTAGAGGAGGAGAGGCAGTAACATGCCTTCAGACTGATGAGTTCAGATTCAGTGTTTTCTCTTTGAGTCTCTGTCATTGAGTTTATTCCCTCCTCTGCCTTTAACAGTCAGTGGCAAAAAAGGGGCGGAGCTCTAGTCAGAGGAGGCAGGGCTAGACTACCT
>NC_044509.1:3967446-4029946 GCF_902362185.1 Chanos chanos | reverse complement strand
CGCTCTTCATTTAACACAGGTGTGTGTGTGAAAGTGTGTGTCTGTGTGTCAGAGACATGAGTATAAACTCACCGTGGTTTCTCATGTGGTCCCTCAACAATCTTTCCGTCGCAAAGCGCTTAAAACAGTGCGAACACTGGAACCTCTGACCTAAACACACACATACATACACGAGCGCATGTGCACACACACATGCACACATACACACGCATTTGTACACACAAGAAACACAGAGTAAGAAAAAGAAAGTTTGGTTTACTTTGCCAGAACAAAATAGAGAGAGTAAGAAGGGAAAAACGAAAAAGCGACTGGAACCACATTCAGTTGACTGGGACAGACTTGTACAGAACTCCAGATGTGCCCACCCCTCCACACAACCACGGCCTCAGCCCATATGCCTCACCTTCCATGGTGGTCTGGCGTCGGATGTGGTCGAAGAACTTGGTGTTGTTGGCGAACATGCCGCCGCAGGCCGGACACGCCACCACTTTCTCCTGCGTGTGACTGCGAAGGTGCTCCCTCAGCTTAAACCTGCCTTTAAAGGCCGCCTCACAGTCTGAGAGAGAGACAGACAGAGAGACAGAGAGAGAGAGAGAGAGAGAGAGAGAGAGAGAGAGAGAGAGACAGAGAGAGAGAAAAGATTTAGTCTGCTTGTTGTTGCAGGCAGAGACATATTCTGACAGACCAGAGCTCAGTTCAAGAATATACACCGTCAGATATACACCATCAGGCTTAAACATCAAAGGGAAACACCACCAGATTAGGGCATTAGCAGAAAAGGAGGATGACTCTCGATTCATCAAACTGAGAGTGAGACCCAGTGACATCTTCCTCCAGATCTTTTTCTTAAAAATAAATAAATAAATAAAAACAGTCAAACCCTCTCACATCTTTTCAGATTCCGTAAGATGCTCCAGAACAGCTGGGAGGAGACTGGACGGGAATCAAATGTGAGTTGGACGGTAGCGAATGAAACGCGGAGGCGCCCTCTAGTGGATATGTTGTTTAACATCCATGCCAAAGTAATTGACTCATGGAAGTATGTGGGCTGTGACGGTTACACTGTTTGAAATGGACGTATTTATTTTCGTACGTAAAGGGAGCATAAATGAGCATTAACTGGTAAATGACAGTAGCATACATTCAGCTTTACTGACCAAAGAGTTAGTTAACATCATTAGCTCAGTGCTCTAGGTCTGTTACTGAAATATTGTCTCTAGATCCTTGTTACTTGGTGTTATTGAAACAGTTAGTACCCACGAACAAACAGGTTTTATTGCATTCTGTATTTCCAGTAGAAGTTGTTTGTACGCCTTGCAAAACTTTTGAATACCTGCGAAACAACCCACCTGTTATAATTTCAGTCAACATTCTTTTCACACAAAAATGAATATCCCAATAAGCTGAGGTCGAAACCCCGCCCACACAACAAAATAAACCAATCAGATCATTTGAAAAAGCGACAGGGTTCGGCCAGAATACTGACCCTCCGAAAACGTCGTACTTTTTTAACGTTCCGAGATGAAACTCCTCTGACATCTACAACGATACAGAACGTATTGTTCTCTCTTTTTTCTTTTCTTTATTTATTAACGAAGGAACATAACATAGATTCAGTATACAGGGGATAGTATACAAGTTGAACAATAACAAAAGAACCAGGGTTATATCACACTAGACAATAAAGTGTGACAGCCTTTTTGTTTGTCGAATTAGAAAGTAGTTCCACATATTGCTCAGCATCCTTCGTGAAAACAACAAAATGAGATTTTTTATTGCTGAACTTACATTTATGAATGAATTTTTTTCCCCCAATATCATTATCAGATTTATTATATAAAAATTGTCTTCTTTTCTTGGGTTATTGAAGAAACCAAACACCACGTTTTCCCATAATAATGTAAAATGTTTAAAAATATATGATTAATGACAAATCTCCAAAGGTCTTGCCAGAATTTCTTGGTGTTAGAACAATGCCAAAATAGCTGTAAAACTGTCTCTGGATATTCATCACAGAAGGAGCAGGTCATGTTTATGTCTCTTTTAATTTTCTGCGGAACGTATTCTTCTCGTCAAAATCCATAAACGCCAGAACGGTGTCATTTTGCGGGTTCAGACCAGCTCGTTTCATTTATGGACAAGCCACAACAAAATAAAGGCAAAGCAAGGCAAGTTTATTTATATAGCACAATCCATACACATAAGTAATTCAAAGCGCTATGCAAATGAGCAGATAAAAGAACACAGAAAAATAAGAGATTAAAAAAATACATCTATACATTTAAAAAGTTAGAGGGCATTAAAACAGTTAAAAGAGAAAAAGGAAGAGTGCATAAAAGAACACAGGGAAAAAATAAAAAGGTAGAGTGTATTCCATCAGTTAACAAAATGGATCTGAGAATCGTTGGGTTCTGAGTTTAGATTTGAAACTAGCTACAGCTGGAGCACCTTTGATGTCATCAGGAAGTTGGTTCCAGAACTGAGCAGCATAGCAGCTAAAAGCTGCTTCACCATGTTTAGCTCTGACAGTAGGTATTACCAATAGATTTCCCTCCAGTGATCTGAGAGGTCTAGCAGGTGTGTATTGCTGAAACATATCGGATAGGTATTTTGGTCCTACCCCATTTAGCAATGTATAAACAAGTAGCAGTGCTTTGAAGTCACTGGAAGCCAGTGTAAGTATCGAAGTAATGTAGTTAGTTCTTTTGGTTTTTCTAAGAACTGTAGTACAAGCATTTTGTACAAGATGAAGCTGTTTGATAGTTCTTTTAGGAAGGCCTGTGAAAAGGCCATGGTTGCTGGAAATACAAGCATGAATAATTTTTTCTAAATCATGTTGTGACACAAGGCCTCTAAGTTTGGCTGTATTTGGTCAATGCATTGACAAAGAGGTTCTAGGTGTCCAAAGTCGTTAGGTGAGAGAGCTAGGTAGATTTGGGCGTCATCAGCATAGCTATGATAAGACGTCTTTATTGTCTTTAATGAGTTGTCCAAGCGGGAGCGTATGTCATTCAAAACCTTAATGAGAGCTGTTTCAGTGCTGTGATTAGCACTGAAGCTTAACTGAAAGTCATCCAAATACCCATTTGACGTTAAGAAGGCGGTTAGTTGACTAAAAACTACTTTTTCAGTGATTTTGCCAGCAAATGGTATATTGGATATGAGCTGGTAATTGTTAAGTATGGCAGCATCTAGATTATTCTTTTTAAGCACGTCTGCTGTTTGAAAAACAGATTGGACAAAGTTGGGAGGGAAAGTACCTGAGCAGCACATGGAAGAGTTTAGATTCTGTTGTGTTTTTTCCAGTGTTTCATTGTCTATCAAACTAAATTCTGACATCAAGTTGAGCTCTCCTCTCTTTGTTGCTGGTTATTCCAAATGTTGAGTTGTTAGTAATTGGGAGGATATGTTCTGCCTGATTTGATCAATCTTACCTTTGAAAAAGGACGCAAACTTGTTGCACTTATTAACAGAGAGAAGTCCAGATGCCAGCTGTGAAGGGGGGTTAGTTAACTTCTCAACAGTTGCGAACAGCACACGAGTATTGTGTATATTTCTACTGATGTTAGAGAAAAAAGACTGTCTTGTTTTGCATATTTCAGCATTATATGTGCGAAGCATCTCTTTTTGGATTTCATGGTGAATCTGGAGTTTGTATTTGTGCCATTTTCATTCAGTTTTCCTACACTCTCTTTTCAGGAGTTTAACAGGTAGACTTTGTTTCCATGGTGCTTTCTGTTTGTTGATGACTGTCTTTAAATATTATGGATGACATTGCTCCAGTAAAAGTTATCATTTTTGAATTCAAATTATTCAGCAAATCATCTACAGACTCTGACAGTTGACTTGAGGACCTTGAAAGTGCCTGCTCAAAGAGAGCATCTACATTTGCACCAGCTACATTTTGCCATACTACACAGCAATCCTATCTACAAGAACAGATTTTTTTTCCCCATTACATTGGTTCTACTGCTTGTTAAAATCCAGTAAGTTCAGTGTCCATTCAGTTGGGCCTTGACCAATCATGGGCTAAACTGTGAATGTTGTAAACAGATCCTTTATTTATGCTGTAAGGGAGAGGCAAAGGTAACATTCAGCTACAGTGCCTTACAGTCAGCAGAAAAAGAGGCATTTTTTGTTTGTTTGTTTGAACATAAGACATGGACCCTGTAGTCCATCCTCTTCTCTCCAGTGTGCCCCTGGTGTTTACACGTCATAGAGTCTCACGAGGTGGTAACGGATCCCAAAAGCAACGGCGCTACCCAGGACCTGTGTGAGAGACAACACAGACGTCAGTGAAATATCTTGACCAAACCAAACCACACAGATCTGAAAGCACCGATGCTTTACCACCAATCTTAAAAACTCAGTGGCATTTTGGGAGAAAGTTTCTTGCTAATGCAAGTAACATTTGACTGAATCCAAAGGACAAACTGGTTTACTGATGGTGATTTTTATAAAAAAAAAAAAAAAAAGAACACACAACACTGTTCTGATAAGGAGGAAGGGCATAAATGCACACCACACCATGGTCTGACCGTAACAAACATTCTCTCAAAATTTCTTCACCTTACTGTCCACATATCATTAACATAACATGTCTCCCTTCCCCTACTGATTTCTGATAGTTAGATTTTATTTTGTTGTTCTCATACAAGTATTGAGATTTTGTGTATTGCTTCCTATTGGAGTGTCTGAATTTCCCCACAGAGATAAATAATACCATGTCTAAACAAGTGGATCTTGTGTGAACTCAACCTGTATAAGCAGCATGATGACAGTGAGGTTTCTCTCGTGTGTGGGACCCAGGATTTTCAACACCAGGTTGATGAGTGTCATATTGTTACAATCCACAAACTTATCATCTACGTCCTGGCTGCGACACACATCTAACAGCCAAGTTATAAGCAGAAATGTACTCTGAAATTTGGCCTGTTATTGGCGCTACAGTGGATAATGGATTGACCCCAAATTTGGTGCCTGAATACTAGAGCCCAAGCGATATATCTGTTTGCCGATATTATCAACCGATATGAACTGCTAAATCGGTATTGGCGTTTAAAATGGCCGATAATTGACAATAGAAAAAGAAACAGAGAGACGGAAGATGTTATGAATATTGTCATTGCGTAGTTTGTCCTCTAGAGGGCACACTGCAATGCCACCGTAAGCAACATGTGCGAAAAAAGCAAATGACAACAATCGGCTGACAGCACAAGCAGAGTCGAGCAGAGTAGCCCACGAAGGAGATCATATGTGTTCGTTTTAAGTTGATAATTGTCACATGAAATACATTACTCAAATAATAATAAACACCCCCCCCATCACTTCTCCTCTTAGCCCAAATAAGCTTGACAACATTCATGTCAGCCCATACCATCAGTCAAACATCAAAATTACTTTAAATGTTAGGGTATTTGAGTGGTGTAGGCTAAGCTGTCGACAAACTTGATTGTAGGTTTATTTATTAAACAGAGCGGCAGTTCTAGCGAGTAAACAAACAATGGTCATATAATTTCTCCCTCGTCTGTTTTTCTGGCAACATCGCTTACAGCAGCTTATAACGCTATCTACTGCTATGAGGTTACCCACAAAGCTAGCTAATGCAATCAGTGGAGGATTGCTAACATTAATGCGCGGTTAAACGGTATAGCATTTATCTTATCCTGCCTAAATGAAGGAATGGTAAACAGGCCTATATCCTCGACTCGTATGTCTGTCGGTGAATTGGAAATGATTAAACCAGAGGGGACACGTAAATAAACGTGAGCTGAACAAGTATCTAACATGGCTTGGTGGCCACACAAAGTTATCTAGCTTCTCTTTGAAATGTGTAGGCATGAAGTCCCAAAGTCCTCGTTGCAGACAGTCTTGTAGTAGTAGATGCATTCAACAGCAGTGTTTACTCACTATCAGTTTACTGCATAGTCTAAGATGGCATGTTTTAGACGGCATCAAATGGTGGTTGAAAAATGAGTTCTCGTAGCTTGCACTGGACAGAATTAAAAGGAAAAAAAGGGGGAAAAAAACCATATGTGTGTGTATATGTATATACCAGTCACAATCGAGTATTCAACAAAGCTGTGTAATAAATGGAATAAAAACATAGGTCTTTTTGGAACTTTCTGGAATTTTCTTTTCTTTTTTTTTTCTTCAAATATTTTCGATCCGTGGTCGGTTGAATCCATGGATGCGGAACCCGTGGACACAGAGGGCTGACTGTAGTAGCAAGATGGCGGATCGCATTGATTACCTGTGAGCTTTTGTTCATGCCCACTGACATCGTCACGGTTTGCACCAGAAACACCAGCCATCTTTTCATTCCAGCTGGCTAACCAATGATTCAAAATTTGGCCCTCGAACCAAAACGTAACCCGTTCCCTGTTGGTGGAAGGGGGGTATGTGAATAATGGTCTCAGCCTGGCCACCCCAATGAAAATGGCCTGGCTCCACCACTGGGGACAGGTCCTCAAGTTAGGGCCTGAAACTGAAGTGGGTGAGGCCTTCAAAATGATATAAAGGTAAACAAAGTTAATTGTCAGACTATTCTCTCACAGCAACATGAAGCTTACCCTGAAATGATCGTTCTTCAACACACTTCATGTGTTGTCTTTTTCAAACTGTTTTGAACATTTCACTTCATATGTTGTTGGAGCTCCTTTTCCAATGTAAATATTACCTTAATCATTTCGATAAAATGATCTAACAAAAAACAAAAAACAGATGAAAAAACAAAAAACCCATAAACAAACAAAGAAACAAGCAAAAACAACTGAGAATGTTTCCATCTTACTTCTGCCTTACTTTGTTTCAAGCTGCATTTAATGTTTCACTTCATGTGTTGTTTCATCTTCCATTTCAATATAAATATTTGCTTAACATATTTAATAAAAACAAACAATTTAAAAACAACTGGGAATCCTTTGTCTTACTTTCAATTTAGTGTTTATATTCATGCATTTCACAAGAGTGATAGATAATAAATATAGCTGCAAGCAGGAATGAAGGGGCCAAGCACAACGTGGCCACCAGGTAGACAAAATACATTTTCTCTCATCCTAAAGGATGGGTATTTAGTACTTTTTATGTGTGTTTTTCTGGTATAGCGCTCACGTGAGGCCAAATTACATGAAACGTGGTGGGTACCCAGTATTCCCCCTGGCAATGACGTGAAACAAGTTTGGCATCAATCCAACCAAGCATCTCTGAGATATGGCTTACTTCCTGTTTTGGAGTCTTTGCCATCGAAATTCATCGGACGACAGCGGCCATATCTTTTGTCCTCGCAAAAGTATTTGGATGACTATTGGTTAGAACCCTCTCTAGATGATATGTACCAAGTTTGGTGGTGATAGGATCAACAGTCTAGGACTAGTTCGCAAGGGTTTTTGAAAAATTCAAAATGGCGGACTTTGATAAAATGGGTACATTCAACTCATCATCACCTAGAGTCTCAGTTGGAAAAAAGATCACTGCTCTAGGACAGATGATTCAAAAGTTACAGGCAAAAATATATTCTGAATTTTGGCCAGTTGGTGGTGCTGGAGGCAATGATGGAATGACCTTCATTTTTTTTTTTTTTTTTTTTTTTTTTGGTCAGTGTATTTTCATTAAGTTTTTACAACATGTACAATTCACAAATGCAGCAAGGAAATGACACAGACAAGCATACAAAGTGTAAAAAAAAAAAGGGAACAATAAAAACAGCAACAACGAAAAAAAAAAAACAGGAAAAAAGAAAACAACAATAAAGAAACAACACAGTCCACAGAGTAGTTAACTAAATATTTACCACGTAATACCCGTTAGACAGAGGTAAGACGCATTGTCAACCGTTCTACATACAAAATAAAAGGCTGCCATAGCACATCAAACTTCCCTGTGAATCCATTCAGCGTGTATCTCATCTTTTCAATCTTAAGATAAAACATGATGTCACAGATCCACCTGCTAAAGGCAGGGAGGCGGTCGCTCCTCCATTTTAAACGAATGAGACGCCTTGGCAAGAGAGAAGAGTAGGCTATGCTGTTTAACTGTGCTTTGTGTAGGGCAAGATCCTTTGACGGTACACCAGAAAGTCTGAGAAAAGGACAGGGTTCAATTGTTAAACCTATGATTTCTGAATAAGCTTCAAATACAGAGGACCAGAATGCTGCTAGACTTGGGCATGGCCAAAATGTGTGGTCAAGACTGGCAGGAGCTTGCCTGCATCTGTCACAGGTAGGACTAACCCCAGGGAAGATTTTGGAAAGTTTGACCTTGGACATATAGAGTGGATGTACAATTTTGAATTGGATAAGACTGTCTTGTACAAATGGATGAAGAGAGAATTCTTTTAAGTATTTTAGTTCATTGATCTTCAGTTATGTCTGTCCCCAAATCCTCCTCCCAGTTTTCCTTTATTATTGAGAGTGAAGAGCCTTCATATCCCATGGACATATCCCATAGCCAGTATAATAGGCTTTTCATGTTTGCAGCCCAGTGATATATTTGAAAGTTTGGCAGAGCCATCCCGCCATGCATCTTAGGCCTTTGTAACAATCATTTTCGGATCCTAGGTGTTTTAATGGTCCAAATAAATGATGAAATAAGACTATCAAGTTTTTTAAAGAATGCTTTTGTTAGGAAGTATGGAATGCACTGAAATAAATACAGGAATTTTGAAGGGATGTTCATTTTAATTGTATTGATTTGTCTGGCTACTGATAAGGGAACAGTGGACCAGCGGGTAAGGTCCTGTTGGGTATGTTCCAAAAGTGGAGTAAAATTTGCCTTTAACAGTTGAAAGTGAGACTTAGTAACAGACAAACCAAGATAACTAAACTTATTATTTGTTATTTTGAAAGGTAATGAATGAAAAGAGATTTGACTGGCAGCTGTAGCAATGGGTAAGAGCTCACTTTTGCCAAGGTTCAGTTTATAGCCCAAAAATCTACTGAATTCTTTAAGAGTATTAAGAATATGTGGGACTGAAGAGAGAGGGTCACATATATAGAGCAGGACAATCTTCAGCATACAATGAGATTTTGTGCTCCTGGTTTGCTCTAAAGACCCTTAATGTCTGTACATTGCCTAATGGACACTGCTGGAGGCTCCATTACCAATGCAAAAAGCAATGGAGATAGAGGGCACCCCTGCCTAGTCCCATGCTGAAGAGGAAAGTATGGTGAATGTGTGTCATTACTTCTAACTAAGGATGAAGGAGAAGTATACAGCAGTCTGACCCAGGAAATTAAAGTATCACCGAAACCAAACCGCTGGAGAACATAACACAAATAACCCCATTCCACATGATCAAAGGCTTTCTCAGCGTCCAAAGATAGAAGTACCTCTGGGCGCTGTGATGACGATGACGTGTAAAGGATATTAACTACACGCCTGCCATTGGAAAATGAATGCCTATTTTTGATGAATCCTGTTTGGTCAGTGGATATGAGAGTGGGCAAACCGGGCCCAAGATAGAGAGCCAAGCCTTTAGCCAGTATCTTAACGTCGACGTTAAGGAGACTTATCAGACGGTAGGAGGAGCAGTTAGGAGGATCCTTACCTTTTCTCAAAAGAACGGATATCGATGCCTGACAAAGGGTTGGGGGAAGGCTCAATGAATCTAAACTATCATCAAAGACAGCTTTAAGTAAGGGGCTCAGTTTTGGAGAGAATTTCTTATAATATTCTGTAGGGGAGCTGTCCAGGCCTGGACACTTCCCACTTTGCATACATGTAATAGCCTTGTTTATTTCATCTAAAGTGATGGGGTTTTCTAAGGATTCTCTAAAATCTTCATTAGAGACAGTAGGAAGATCCAGGCCTTCAAAAACAAGTATCCATTAAACCCAGATCAGTGGGTTGTTCGGATGTACACAGATTAGAGCAGAAGTCACAGAACTTTCTGTTGATATCCACAGGGTCTGATAGTAAGCCTGTCTCTGAGCTAATGTGGTCAATGACATGAGAGGTAAATGTATTTCTCAGACTGTGAGCGAGAGCTCTACTTGGCCTCTCTCCATGTTCATAAAATACATGCTTTGCCTTTAGTAGAGCCCGTTCTACCTGCCCAGTGGAGAGCATGTCGAATTCAACCTGATGCATCATCCGTTCATGCAATAGCATAAACTTTATCTCCTTCTGAGATGAGCTTCAATTGTTGTATTTGTTTAACCATCTGCGATTTATGGACAGAGGCATTATAGGAGATAATCTGCCCCCTCAAATAGGCCTCAAGTGTCTCCCATAGTAGAGATAGCAAAGTCCCATTGTTCGAGTCTGCTCCCAGAAATATGTCTATACGTGTTTTAATGAAGGTAGTAAAAGACTCACTGGACAAAAGGAGTGAGTTAAGTTTCTTTGTAACAATCATTTTTGGATCCTAGGTGTTTTACTGTTCCAAAGAAATGATGAAATAAGACTACTGGGGATCTTGTACTATCTACCTTTTGCCTTATGTTTTTGTCTTACTTTTTTCAAACTGCCTTTACTATTTCATTTCATGTGTATTCCCCCCTCCCGATCAGCTTAATAAATTTGCCAAAATAAAAAGAACTACTTAAAGAACTGGGAGTCCTTTGTGTCTTTCAACTTAGTGTTTTAAATTCATGTCTTTTAGAAAAAAAATTGAAAAATAACAATAACAATGCTCATGTCTGTAATATTTTGTGAGATTCGTAAACTGTGCATCCTAATCCCTCCTCTCATTTGAGGAGCTGCTGAATTCCTCTGAGTACACTTGATTTGAAAGTCATTGACATAGCAGGGAACAGTGGGGACAGCCCTCATCTGACTGCACTGTCCGTGTGTCTAGTGTGTTATCCACTGTCACAGCGTTCACCGCATGCGTTCCAGCAGGCATGCGACTTCCTCGTTCGTCGCTGTTACCGTGAGTACATAGGGCTGGCTGCTCCACAGAGGGACGCGAGGCAGAAAGCGACTCCTGCCAGGACGAAGGTCTAGCAGTAGAGCAGCGTCAGAATCACCTGCAAATGTGTAAAAGCACCCAATCAAGTGTCTGTCCAACCAAGAAGCAGACTGGTGCACTGTCCGAAATTTCACTGACAAACGTGACTATCAGCCGTCCTCCTATTGTTCGTCGGAGACGCGAGCCGAGGCAGAAAAGACAATTGAACGTTGATCGTCTAAGACCTGCTTCTCTATGAGGCTTAACAGTTCCTTAGTTATTTTCGGAACGCCTGGCTCGGCACTCGTACCCGTTAAAAATGGAACGGTAAACTCGCGGTGGAACGCTTGACTAAAAGTGACGCGAGTAACGTGACATGTAAGGTGGTGTTCGGGACCGAATGTCATCAATGCCAGTTGTTCGGATTCCGAAATGGTAATGTCAGTTTTTCGGATCCCGAACTGTTGGAACGTGACGTTTAAGGCAGTCCTCTAACCTGACATGTCAGATTCTCTGCGGCATCCGCATTAGCATTGTCACTTGTGCGGCTACCGCACTGGCATTGTCACTTGTGCGGCTACCGCACTCATTCTGCGTTCCAAAGTACAAAGCCATGGCTACCGCACTCATTCTCTCTACCTGGAGAGAGACTGCTCTCTGACAATGATACTTTTTCTCAATCCACTGGCAGATTTCACATTTGTTATCCGTCTGTGATCAGAGCTGTACAAGGTGACAGAAACTACTTCAGCCATGAAGAAAAGAGAACAACTGTTTCTTCCACAAAGCCGGACGTTCCATCTCTCTGGACAGCTCGCCGAAACCACCGTGACATTCGGCAACTTTGAGGATGTCAGCGTCTTTTTATGATTTCTGTTCTGATGGCTTTTCGGTTACACAATCCACCGAATATTGTGCTGAATACGGAGTTGGTGTTGGTAAGGTGGTGTTCAGGACCGAATGTCATCAATGCAAGTTGTTCGGATTCCGAAATGGTAATGTCAGTTTTTCGGATCCCGAACTCTTGGAACGTGACGTTTAAGGCAGTCCTCTAACCTGACATGTCAGATTCTCTGCGGCATCCGCACTGGCATTGTCACTTGTGCGGCTACCGCACTGGCATTGTCACTTGTTCGATTACCGCACTGGCATTGTCACTTGTTCGGCTACCGCGCTCATTCTGCGTTCCAAAGTACAAAGCCATGGCTACCGCACTCATTCTCTCTACCTGGAGAGAGACTGCTCCCTGACAATGATACTTTTTCTCAGTCCACTGGCAGATTTCACATTTGTTATCCGTCTGTGATCAGAGCTGTACAAGGTGACAGAAACTACTTCAGCCATGAAGAAAAGAGAACAACTGTTTCTTCCACAAAGCCGGACGTTCCATCTCTCTGGACAGCTCGCCGAAACCACCGTGACATTCGGCAACTTTGAGGATGTCAGCGTCTTTTTGTGATTTCTGTTCGGAGTCTGATGGCTTCTCGGTTACACGATCAACCGAATATTGTGCTGAATACGGAGTTGCATACACGGGGCAAAACACGACAGACAGAACCGCCACGCAAAAGTGGAGCGCTCGCTCTCTCTGGAGGTGAGTCCTGAGCTGCACCATAACTGTGCGTGGTGACCGGGCAGGCTTACATGTCTTTTAACTCTCAGTCTCGCCGTTTCGACTGAAGGATACGACCTGTGAGAATGGAGCCTAACGTCGGTTTAGATCTTGTACCTGCTGTTTACTCGTGTGTAAAATATAATCTGAGAGTAAAATGTATGGATTTAAGTTACCTATATGTTTAAGAATGCCTTTATACGTGTTTACAGTTTACTTTCATATCTAAATGACTATTATCATTCTTCTCCTTATTATTGTTATTATTAAAAATATTAGTATTAGTTGTTGTAGTAGTTGTTGTGCTCTTCGTAGTAGCAGTATTACACAAACGGTAATGCAGTATAATGAGGCCGGCTTGTTCTCAGCTGCAATGCTGAAAGCGGCCCTATATTACAGTGTGGACGGAGAACTAGACAGGGCTAAAGTCCCAAAGCAGCAAAAGCGATCGCTTGGAACTTGGGCTGCAAGCAGCAAGGGGCGGGTCCTGAAGTTAGGGCCTGAAACTGAAGTGGGCGAGGCCTTCGAAGTGCTATAAAAGTAAACAAAATTAATTGTCACACTATTCTCTCCTCACAGCAACGAGGAGAAGAGTCCGAAATCATCGCCTGAAATGATTGTTCTTCACACTGATATCTGCACTTCGACAAAGCACGAAGCAGGAGATAGATCGAACCTCCAGTAAGCCAAGACACGGGCTTTAAACGACGTGGCCTCAGGCTGGAGATATGGAGCTGTGGAGGATGACTTTTCACTCAGGGAATCATCACAACCTCACACTCATCTACCAGCCCGTCCGTATTAGTGTGGAGAGTCTTTCTCCATCTGAAGAGGAACGCATGGAGGTGGAGGAACAGTGGAAATATCAGGACAGAGAGGAGCTGATGGAAACTGAACCCAGCCATGACAGGTTGGGGCTGATAAAAGAACATTGTAGAATTCAGGAGTAAATATGGTGTTCATTTAACATTTGAACTTTTGGTCTTCCTGACGTTCAGTTCGTTGTTTTCTCTTTGCAGGGCACTGGAAGATTCTTTCACCCCCTTTGCTGCCACATGTCTCTTTCTTCCACTGTGTCTGTGATGAAGATGGACCCGATGCCCTACACCTGGAGCAGTCATGACAATCTGGTTTACGTCTACACCTGTGATATGCTTCATCATCTCTCCTCTGTCAGCGTGAGGAGAGAAGCAGCGTGTCAAACAGTGGTGGGGAAACTTTAGTCCCCCTCTCCTGGAATGGGTAGTTTTCGGAGTGACTTTAGGAAGTCTTTCCTCCACGATCACAGGGGGACAGAACTTTTCTCTCAGACCTAATGACTCATTACAACCTCTCCATTTCAACTTGCTCTTCATATTTCACGTCATATGTTGTTTTAACTCCTTTTTTCAATGTAAATATCTGCTTTATTATTTTGATATGGCGTGTTATTGGAAATACAACTGGGGATCTTGTACTATCTACCTTTTGCCTTATGTTTTTGTCTTACTTTTTTCAAACTGCCTTTAATATTTCATTTCATGTGTATTCCCCCCTCCCGATCAGCTTAATAAATTTGCTAAAAGAAAAAATGAACTACTTAAAGAACCGGGAGTCCTTTGTCTTAGTATTTTAAATTCACCTACTTTAATCATATTATCACATTATGCATAAGTTTGAGAAAATAGATAAGTCTTTAGTCTGGTTTTAAAGGTATGGAGAGAGTTTGCCTCCCTAACTTCTGTAGGTAAACCATTCCAGAAGAAAGGAGAGCAGTAGGAGAAAGAAAGAAAATTTGACTTCTTACATTTAGTTCTGATGCTGTTTTCTGCACTATCACGATGCTACTTAGTAACCAACCATCTGCCGGAAAGTTGAGGCACAGCCATATTGATAACAGGTGAACACTGGCTGCAAGTTGAGTTATCTGAATGAGCCTTTGATGAGTAGATAAAATCCACCAGAAATTTCTTCTTCATTTTACATGACATAACTTCTTGTGCTCTTAATGTTTCTGAATCCTCAAACTTTCTGATTATAATCAGGTTTACATGTAAATATTGGAGATTTACAATGTGGTCTCAGACTTTTGGACCCTACTATATTTCTCCTTTTATTATTTACATATTTTAAAAATCACTCTCCTTTTACCCTGTATTTTTGTTTTATTATCCTATGTTAGTCTACTTCTGTTTTATTTCACACTTGTTATGCCGTATGTCTAATTTAATCATCACCTTGTCCTCCACATCATTCCATTTCATTTTCACTCTCAAGTGTACCTCGCGTTCATGCACGCGCATATGTAGGCACTTATGCGCGCACCAGTGACGTGTAGAGAGAGAGAGAGTCACAAAATGCCGCTGACACCCTCAAAATTGACGAATGTCACGGTGGTTCAGTGAGCTGTCTAGAGAGCGCTAACTACCGGCTTTGTGGAAGAAACAGTTGTTCTCTTTTCTTCATGGCTGAAATATTTTCTGTTACCTAGCACAGCTGTTACCTAATGCTCCCCGGGCGCAGAGAGGAATGCTGCCCACTGCTCCTGCGTCTGTTGTGTGTTTACTACTGGTGTGTTGGATGGGTTAAAGGCAGAGGACAAATTCACTGCTCACTTTTCACAGTGTGTGTGTGCAATCACGGAAACGTAACTTAATTTGAGGAGCTGTTGAATTCCTCTTACAACACTTGATTTGAAAGTCATTGACATAGCAGGGGACAGCCCTCATCTGACGGCACTGTCCATGTGTCTAATGTGTTATCCACTGTCACAGCGTTCACCGCATGCGTTCCAGCAGGCATGCGACTTCCTCGTTCGTCGCTGTTACCGTGAGTACATAGGGCGGGCTGCTCCACAGAGGGACGCGAGGCAGAAAGCGACTCCTGCCAGGACGAAGGTCTAGCAGTAGAGCAGCGTCAGAATCACCTGCAAATGTGTAAAAGCACCCAATCAAGTGTCTGTCCAACCAAGAAGCAGACTGGTGCACTGTCCGGACTGTCCGAAATTTCACTGACGAACGTGACTATCAGTCTTCCTCCTACTGTTCGTCGGAGACGCGAGCCGAGGCAGAAAAGACAATTGAACGTTGATCGTCTAAGACCTGCTTCTCTATGAGGCTTAACAGTTCCTTAGTTATTTTTGGAACGTCTGGCTCGGCACTCGCACCCGTTAAAAATGGAACGGTAAACTCGCGGTGGAACGCTTGACTAAAAGTGACGCGAGTAACGTGACATGTAAGGTGGTGTTCGGGACCGAATTTCATCAATGCCAGTTGTTCGGATTCCGAAATGGTAATGTCAGTTTTTCGGATCCCGAACTGTTGGAACGTGACGTTTAAGGCAGTCCTCTAACCTGACATGTCAGATTCTCTGCGGCATCCGCACTAGCATTGTCACTTGTGCGGCTACCGCACTGGCATTGTCACTTCTTCGACTACCGCACTCATTCTGCGTTCCAAAGTACAAAGCCATGGCTACCGCACTCATTCTCTCTACCTCGAGAGAGACTGCTCCCTTTCTCTCAGACCTAATGTCTCATTACAACCTCTCCGTTTCAACTCGCTTTTCATATTTCACATCACATGATGTTTAACTCCTTTTTTCAATGTACATATCTGCTTTATCATTTTGATATGGCGTGCTATTGGAAATACAACTGGGGATCTTGTACTATCTTACCTTTGCCTTATGTTTTTGTCTTACTTTTTTCAAACTGCCTTTACTATTTCATTTCATGTGTATTCCCCCCTCCCGATCAGCTTAATAAATTTGCCAAACTAAAAAGAACTACTTAAAGAACTGGGAGTCCTTTGTCTTTCAACTTAGTGTTTTAAATTCATGTCTTTTAGAAAAAAAAATGGAAAAATAACAATAACAATGCTCATGTCTGTAATATTTTGTGAGATTCGTAAACTGTGCATCCTAATCCCTCCTCTCATTTGAGGAGCTGCTGAATTCCTCTGAGTACACTTGATTTGAAAGTCATTGACATAGCAGGGAACAGTGGGGACAGCCCTCATCTGACTGCATTGTCCCTGTGTCTAGTTTATGCTTCACTGCGAAAGCATTCTCCGCCTCTGTGTTCCTGTACGCCTTCCTCTTTGGTAGTTGTGACCGAGGACAAATAAGACTGACTGGCTGCTTCACAGAGGGACGTTCAATGAAGCAGAAACCGACTCCAGCGAGGACGCAGCACAAACAGTAGAGCAGCGTCAAAATCACCTACAAACCTGTAAAATCGCCCAGTCACATTTCTGGCCGACCAAGAAAGAGACTGGTGCCGTCGACAGCAGCCGAGAGTTTCAGTCCGAATTTTTCTCTGACTTCCTACAGCTGGCTCTCGTGTTCACTTTCACTTTGATGAGACAGAGCGAATCAGCGTCACGTTGTTAACCGTGGCACTTCTGCGTTAGGCCCCACGCTGTCGTTTATTGGTTACTCTCAGCCGAAGGCACCTGCGAATAGACACCTGTGCTGGTAAAGTAGGTGGCGTCCGTGCAGGAGGCGAAATCCGAGCAGTTTTTCAGGACCCGATCGGTGCGGCAACGAAGACTTCGGCGATCCACTCAGAGAACACAAGGAACCTGGAGAGTGGGCGACTGAATGATCTGACAATGATACTTTTTCTCAATCCACTGGCAGATTTCACATTTGTTATCCGTCTGTGATCAGAGCCGTACAAGGTGACAGAAAGTACTTCAGCCATGAAGAAAAGAGAACAACTGTTTCTTCCACAAAGCCGGACGTTCCATCTCTCTGGACAGATCGCCGAAACCACCGTGACATTCGGCAACTTTGAGGATGTCAGCGTCTTTTTGTGAGTTCTGTTCGGAGTCTGATGGCTTTTCGGTTACACGATCCACCGAATATTGTGCTGAATACGGAGTTGCATACACGGGGCAAAACTCGACAGACAGAACCGCCACGCAAAAGTGGAGCGCTCGCTCTCTCTGGAGGTGAGTCCTGAGCTGCACCATAACTGTGCGTGGTGACCGGGCAGGCTTACATGTCTTTTAACTCTCAGTCTCGCCGTTTCGACTGAAGGATACGACCTGTGAGAATGGAGCCTAACGTCGGTTTAGATCTTGCTCCTGCTGTTTACTGGTGTGTAAAATATAATCTGAGAGTAAAATATATGGATTTTAGTTACCGATATGTTTAAGAATGCCTTTATACGTGTTTACAGTTTACTTTCATATCTAAATGACTATTATCATTCTTCTCCTTATTATTGTTATTATTAAAAATGTTAGTATTAGTTGTTGTAGTAGTTGTTGTGCTCTTCGTAGTAGCAGTATTACACAAACGGTAATGCAGTATAATGAGGCCGGCTTGTTCTCAGTTGCAATGCTGAAAGCGGCCCTGTATTACAGTGTGGACGGAGAACTAGACAGGGCTAAAGTCCCAAGGCAGCAAAAGCGATCGCTTGGAACTTGGGCTGCAAGCAGCAAGGGGCGGGTCCTGAAGTTAGGGCCTGAAACTGAAGTGGGCGAGGCCTTCGAAGTGCTATAAAAGTAAACAAAATTAATTGTCACACTATTCTCTCCTCACAGCAACGAAGAGAAGAGTCCGAAATCATCGCCTGAAATGATTGTTCTTCTCACTGATATCTGCACTTCGACAAAGCACGAAGCAGGAGAAACATCGAACCTCCAGTAAGCCAAGACACGGGCTTTAAACGACGTGGCCTCAGGCTGGAGATATGGAGCTGTGGAGGATGACTTTTCACTCAGGGAATCATCACAACCTCACACTCATCTACCAGCCCGTCCATATTAGTGTGGAGAGTCTTTCTCCATCTGAAGAGGAACGCATGGAGGTGGAGGAACAGTGGAAATATCAGGACAGAGAGGAGCTGATGGAAACTGAACCCAGCCATGACAGGTTGGGGCTGATAAAAGAACATTGTAGAATTCAGGAGTAAATATGGTGTTCATTTAACATTTGAACTTTTGGTCTTCCTGACGGTCAGTTTGTTGTTTTCTCTTTGCAGGGCACTGGAAGATTCTTTCACCCCCTTTGCTGCCACATGTCTCTTTCTTCCACTGTGTCTGTGATGAAGATGGACCCGATGCCCTACACCTGGAGCAGTCATGACAATCTGGTTTACGTCTACACCTGTGATATGCTTCATCATCTCTCCTCTGTCAGCGTGAGGAGAGAAGCAGCGTGTCAAACAGCGGCGGGGAAACTTTAGTCCCCCTCTCCTGGAATGGGTAGTTTTCGGAGTGACTTTAGGAAGTCTTTCCTCCACGATCACAGGGGGACAGAACCTTTCTCTCAGACCTAATGACTCATTACAACCTCTCCATTTCAACTTGCTCTTCATATTTCACGTCATATGTTGTTTTAACTCCTTTTTTCAATGTAAATATCTGCTTTATTATTTTGATATGGCGTGTTATTGGAAATACAACTGGGGATCTTGTACTATCTTACCTTTGCCTTAAGTTTTTGTCTTACTTTTTTCAAACTGCCTTTACTATTTCATTTCATGTGTATTCCCCCCTCCCGATCAGCTTAATAAATTTGCCAAAATAAAAAGAACTACCTAAAGAACTGGGAGTCCTTTGTCTTTCAACTTAGTGTTTTAAATTCATGTCTTTTAGAAAAAAAAATTGAAAAATAACAATAACAATGCTCATGTCTGTAATATTTTGTGAGATTCGTAAACTGTGCATCCTAATCCCTCCTCTCATTTGAGGAGCTGCTGAATTCCTCTGAGTACACTTGATTTGAAAGCCATTGACATAGCAGGGAACAGTGGGGACAGCCCTCATCTGACTGCACTGTCCGTGTGTCTAGTGTGTTATCCACTGTCACAGCGTTCACCGCATGCGTTCCAGCAGGCATGCAACTTCCTCGTTCGTCGCTGTTACCGTGAGTACACAGGGCTGGCTGCTCCACAGAGGGACGCGAGGCAGAAAGCGACTCCTGCCAGGACGAAGGTCTAGCAGTAGAGCAGCGTCAGAATCACCTGCAAATGTGTAAAAGCACCCAATCAAGTGTCTGTCCAACCAAGAAGCAGACTGGTGCACTGTCCGGACTGTCCGAAATTTCACTGACGAACGTGACTATCAGTCTTCCTCCTACTGTTCGTCGGAGACGCGAGCCGAGGCAGAAAAGACAATTGAACGTTGATCGTCTAAGACCTGCTTCTCTATGAGGCTTAACAGTTCCTTAGTTATTTTCGGAACGCCTGGCTCGGCACTCGTACCCGTTAAAAATGGAACGGTAAACTCGCTGTGGAACGCTTGACTAAAAGTGACGCGAGTAACGTGACATGTAAGGTGGTGTTCGGGACCGAATGTCATCAATGCCAGTTGTTCGGATTCCGAAATGGTAATGTCAGTTTTTCGGATCCCGAACTCTTGGAACGTGACGTTTAAGGCAGTCCTCTAACCTGACATCTCAGATTCTCTGCGGCATCCGCACTGGTTTTGTCACTTGTTCGACTACCGCACTCATTCTGCGTTCCAAAGTACAAAGCCATGGCTACCGCACTCATTCTCTCTACCTCGAGAGAGACTGCTCCCTTTCTCTCATTACAACCTCTCCATTTCAACTTGCTCTTCATATTTCACGTCATATGTTGTTTTAACTCCTTTTTTCAATGTAAATATCTGCTTTATTATTTTGATATGGCGTGCTATTGGAAATACAACTGGGGATCTTGTACTATCTACCTTTTGCCTTATGTTTTTGTCTTACTTTTTTCAAACTGCCTTTACTATTTCATTTCATGTGTATTCCCCCCTCCCGATCAGCTTAATAAATTTGCCAAACTAAAAAGAACTACTTAAAGAACTGGGAGTCCTTTGTCTTTCAACTTAGTGTTTTAAATTCATGTCTTTTAGAAAAAAAAATTGAAAAATAACAATAACAATGCTCATGTCTGTAATATTTTGTGAGATTCGTAAACTGTGCATCCTAATCCCTCCTCTCATTTGAGGAGCTGCTGAATTCCTCTGAGTACACTTGATTTGAAAGTCATTGACATAGCAGGGAACAGTGGGGACAGCCCTCATCTGACTGCATTGTCCCTGTATCTAGTTTATGCTTCACTGCGAAAGCGTTCTCCGCCTCCGTGTTCCTGTACGCCTTCCTCTTTGGTAGTTGTGACCGAGGACAAATAAGACTGAATGGCTGCTTCACAGAGGGACGTTCAATGAAGCAGAAACCGACTCCAGCGAGGACGCAGCACAAACAGTAGAGCAGCGTCAAAATCACCTACAAACCTGTAAAATCGCCCAGTCACATTTCTGGCCGACCAAGAAAGAGACTGGTGCCGTCGACAGCAGCCGAGAGTTTCAGTCCGAATTTTTCTCTGACTTCCTACAGCTGGCTCTCGTGTTCACTTTCACTTTGATGAGACAGGGCGAATCAGCGTCACGTTGTTAACCGTGGCACTTCTGCGTTAGGCCCCACGCTGTCGTTTATGGGTTACTCTCAGCCGAAGGCACCTGCGAATAGACACCTGTGCTGGTAAAGTAGGCGGCGTCCGTGCGGGAGGCGAAATCCGAGCAGTTTTCAGGACCCGATCGGTGCGGCAACGAAGACTTCGGCGATCCACTCAGAGAACACAAGGAACCTGGAGAGTGGGCGACTGAATGATCTGACAATGATACTTTTTCTCAATCCACTGGCAGATTTCACATTTGTTATCCGTCTGTGATCAGAGCTGTACAAGGTGACAGAAACTACTTCAGCCATGAAGAAAAGAGAACAACTGTTTCTTCCACAAAGCCGGACGTTCCATCTCTCTGGACAGCTCGCCGAAACCACCGTGACATTCGGCAACTTTGAGGATGTCAGCGTCTTTTTATGATTTCTGTTCTGATGGCTTTTCGGTTACACGATCCACCGAATATTGTGCTGAATACGGAGTTGGTGTTGGTAAGGTGGTGTTCAGGACCGAATGTCATCAATGCAAGTTGTTCGGATTCCGAAATGGTAATGTCAGTTTTTCGGATCCCGAACTCTTGGAACGTGACGTTTAAGGCAGTCCTCTAACCTGACATGTCAGATTCTCTGCGGCATCCGCACTGGCATTGTCACTTGTGCGGCTACCGCACTGGCATTGTCACTTGTTCGATTACCGCACTGGCATTGTCACTTGTTCGGCTACCGCGCTCATTCTGCGTTCCAAAGTACAAAGCCATGGCTACCGCACTCATTCTCTCTACCTGGAGAGAGACTGCTCCCTGACAATGATACTTTTTCTCAGTCCACTGGCAGATTTCACATTTGTTATCCGTCTGTGATCAGAGCTGTACAAGGTGACAGAAACTACTTCAGCCATGAAGAAAAGAGAACAACTGTTTCTTCCACAAAGCCGGACGTTCCATCTCTCTGGACAGCTCGCCGAAACCACCGTGACATTCGGCAACTTTGAGGATGTCAGCGTCTTTTTGTGAGTTCTGTTCGGAGTCTGATGGCTTTTCGGTTACACGATCCACCGAATATTGTGCTGAATACGGAGTTGCATACACGGGGCAAAACTCGACAGACAGAACCGCCACGCAAAAGTGGAGCGCTCGCTCTCTCTGGAGGTGAGTCCTGAGCTGCACCATAACTGTGCGTGGTGACCGGGCAGGCTTACATGTCTTTTAACTCTCAGTCTCGCCGTTTCGACTGAAGGATATGACCTGTGAGAATGGAGCCTAACGTCGGTTTAGATCTTGTTCCTGCTGTTTACTCGTGTGTAAAATATAATCTGAGAGTAAAATGTATGGATTTAATTTACCTATATGTTTAAGAATGCCTTTATACGTGTTTACAGTCTACTTTCATATCTAAATGACCATTATCATTCTTCTCCTTATTATTGTTATTATTAAAAATATTAGTATTAGTTGTTGTAGTAGTTGTTGTGCTCTTCGTAGTAGCAGTATTACACAAACGGTAATGCAGTATAATGAGGCCGGCTTGTTCTCAGTTGCAATGCTGAAAGCGGCCCTATATTACAGTGTGGACGGAGAACTAGACAGGGCTAAAGTCCCAAAGCAGCAAAAGCGATCGCTTGGAACTTGGGCTGCAAGCAGCAAGGGGCGGGTCCTGAAGTTAGGGCCTGAAACTGAAGTGGGCGAGGCCTTCGAAGTGCTATAAAAGTAAACAAAATTAATTGTCACACTATTCTCTCCTCACAGCAACGAGGAGAAGAGTCCGAAATCATCGCCTGAAATGATTGTTCTTCACACTGATATCTGCACTTCGACAAAGCACGAAGCAGGAGAAACATCGAACCTCCAGTAAGCCAAGACACGGGCTTTAAACGACGTGGCCTCAGGCTGGAGATATGGAGCTGTGGAGGATGACTTTTCACTCAGGGAATCATCACAACCTCACACTCATCTACCAGCCCGTCCATATTAGTGTGGAGAGTCTTTCTCCATCTGAAGAGGAACGCATGGAGGTGGAGGAACAGTGGAAATATCAGGACAGAGAGGAGCTGATGGAAACTGAACCCAGCCATGACAGGTTGGGGCTGATAAAAGAACATTGTAGAATTCAGGAGTAAATATGGTGTTCATTTAACATTTGAACTTTTGGTCTTCCTGACGTTCAGTTCGTTGTTTTCTCTTTGCAGGGCACTGGAAGATTCTTTCACCCCCTTTGCTGCCACATGTCTCTTTCTTCCACTGTGTCTGTGATGAAGATGGACCCGATTCCCTACACCTGGAGCAGTCATGACAATCTGGTTTACGTCTACACCTGTGATATGCTTCATCATCTCTCCTCTGTCAGCGTGAGGAGAGAAGCAGCGTGTCAAACAGCGGCGGGGAAACTTTAGTCCCCCTCTCCTGGAATGGGTAGTTTTCGGAGTGACTTTAGGAAGTCTTTCCTCCACGATCACAGGGGGACAGAACCTTTCTCTCAGACCTAATGACTCATTACAACCTCTCCGTTTCAACTTGCTCTTCATATTTCACGTCATATGTTGTTTTAACTCCTTTTTTCAATGTAAATATCTGCTTTATTATTTTGATATGGCGTGTTATTGGAAATACAACTGGGGATCTTGTACTATCTACCTTTTGCCTTATGTTTTTGTCTTACTTTTTTCAAACTGCCTTTACTATTTCATTTCATGTGTATTCCCCCCTCCCGATCAGCTTAATAAATTTGCTAAAAGAAAAAATGAACTACTTAAAGAACCGGGAGTCCTTTGTCTTAGTGTTTTAAATTCACCTACTTTAATCATATTATCACATTATGCATAAGTTTGAGAAAATAGATAAGTCTTTAGTCTGGTTTTAAAGGTATGGAGAGAGTTTGCCTCCCTAACTTCTGTAGTTAAACCATTCCAGAGGAAGGGAGAGCAGTAGGAGAAAGAAAGAAAATTTGACTTCTTACATTTAGTTCTGATGCTGTTTTCTGCACGATCACGATGCTACTTAGTAACCAGCCATCTGCCGGAAAGTTGAGGCACAGCCATATTGATAACAGGTGAACACTGGCTGCAAGTTGAGTTATCTGAATGAGCCTTTGATGAGTAGATAAAATCCACCAGAAATTTCTTCTTCATTTTACATGACATAACTTCTTGTGCTCTTAATGTTTCTGAATCCTCAAACTTTCTGATTATATTCAGGTTTACATGTAAATATTGGAGATTTACAATGTGGTCTCAGACTTTTGGACCCTACTGTATTTCTCCTTTTATTATTTACATATTTTAAAAATCACTCTCCTTTTACCCTGTATTTTTGTTTTATTATCCTATGTTAGTCTACTTCTGATTTATTTCACACTTGTTATGCCGTATGTCTAATTTAATCATCACCTTGTCCTCCACATCATTCCATTTCATTTTCACTCTCAAGTGTACCTCGCGTTCATGCACGCGCATATGTGGGCACCAGTGACGTGTAGAGAGAGAGAGGCACAAAATGCCGCTGACGCCCGTGACGAATGTCACGGTGGTTCAGTGAGCTGTCTAGAGAGCGCTAACTACCGGCTTTGTGGAAGAAACAGTTGTTCTCTTTTCTTCATGGCTGAAATATTTTCTGTTACCTAGCACAGCTGTTACCTAATGCTCCCAGGGCGCAGAGAGGAATGCTGCCCACTGCTCCTGCGTCTGTTGTGTGTTTACTACTGGTGTGTTGGATGGGTTAAAGGCAGAGGACAAATTCACTGATCACTTTTAACAGTGTGTGTGTGCAATCACGGAAACGTAACTTAATTTGAGGAGCTGCTGAATTCCTCTTAGAACGCTTGATTTGAATGTCACTGACATAGCAGGGAACAGTGGGGACAGCCCTCATCCGACGGCACTGTCCGTGTGTGTAGTGTGTTATCCACTGTCACAGCGTTCACCGCATGCGTTCCAGCAGGCATGCGACTTCCTCGTTCGTCGCTGTTACCGTGAGTACATAGGGCTGGCTGCTCCACAGAGGGACGCGAGGCAGAAAGCGACTCCTGCCAGGACGAAGGTCTAGCAGTAGAGCAGCGTCAGAATCAACTGCAAATGTGTAAAAGCACCCAATCAAGTGTCTGTCCAACCAAGAAGCAAACTGGTGCACTGTCCGGACTGTCCGAAATTTCACTGACGAACGTGACTATCAGTCTTCCTCCTACTGTTCGTCGGAGACGCGAGCCGAGGCAGAAAAGACAATTGAACGTTGATCGTCTAAGACCTGCTTCTCTATGAGGCTTAACAGTTCCTTAGTTATTTTCGGAACGCCTGGCTCGGCACTCGTACCCGTTAAAAATGGAACGGTAAACTCGCGGTGGAACGCTTGACTAAAAGTGACGCGAGTAACGTGACATGTAAGGTGGTGTTCGGGACCGAATGTCATCAATGTCAGTTTTTCGGATCCCGAACTGTTGGAACGTGACGTTTAAGGCAGTCCTCTAACCTGACATGTCAGATTCTCTGCGGCATCCGCACTAGCATTGTCACTTGTGCGGCTACCGCACTGGCATTGTCACTTCTTCGACTACCGCACTCATTCTGCGTTCCAAAGTACAAAGCCATGGCTACCGCACTCATTCTCTCTACCTCGAGAGAGACTGCTCCCTTTCTCTCAGACCTAATGTCTCATTACAACCTCTCCGTTTCAACTCGCTTTTCATATTTCACATCACATGATGTTTAACTCCTTTTTTCAATGTACATATCTGCTTTATCATTTTGATATGGCGTGCTATTGGACATACAACTGGGGATCTTTGACTATCTTACCTTTGCCTTATGTTTTTGTCTTACTTTTTTCAAACTGCCTTTACTATTTCATTTCATGTGTATTCCCCCCTCCCGATCAGCTTAATAAATTTGCCAAACTAAAAAGAACTACTTAAAGAACTGGGAGTCCTTTGTCTTTCAACTTAGTGTTTTAAATTCATGTCTTTTAGAAAAAAAATGGAAAAATAACAATAACAATGCTCATGTCTGTAATATTTTGTGAGATTCGTAAACTGTGCATCCTAATCCCTCCTCTCATTTGAGGAGCTGCTGAATTCCTCTGAGTACACTTGATTTGAAAGTCATTGACATAGCAGGGAACAGTGGGGACAGCCCTCATCTGACTGCACTGTCCGTGTGTCTAGTGTGTTATCCACTGTCACAGCGTTCACCGCATGCGTTCCAGCAGGCATGCGACTTCCTCGTTCGTCGCTGTTACCGTGAGTACATAGGGCTGGCTGCTCCACAGAGGGACGCGAGGCAGAAAGCGAATCCTGCCAGGACGAAGGTCTAGCAGTAGAGCAGCGTCAGAATCACCTGCAAATGTGTAAAAGCACCCAATCAAGTGTCTGTCCAACCAAGAAGCAGACTGGTGCACTGTCCGGACTGTCCGAAATTTCACTGACAAACGTGACTATCAGCCGTCCTCCTATTGTTCGTCGGAGACGCGAGCCGAGGCAGAAAAGACAATTGAACGTTGATCGTCTAAGACCTGCTTCTCTATGAGGCTTAACAGTTCCTTAGTTGTTTTCGGAACGCCTGGCTCGGCACTCGTACCCGTTAAAAATGGAACGGTAAACTCGCGGTGGAACGCTTGACTAAAAGTGACGCGAGTAACGTGACATGTAAGGTGGTGTTCGGGACCGAATGTCATCAATGCCAGTTGTTCGGATTCCGAAATGGTAATGTCAGTTTTTCGGATCCCGAACTCTTGGAACGTGACGTTTAAGGCAGTCCTCTAACCTGACATGTCAGATTCTCTGCGGCATCCGCACTGGCATTGTCACTTGTGCGGCTACCGCACTGGCATTGTCACTTCTTCGACTACCGCACTGGCATTGTCACTTGTGCGGCTACCGCACTCATTCTGCGTTCCAAAGTACAAAGCCGTGGCAGCCTATAAATGAGGCATCAAATGCAAGTCAACTCAGACTGGACGCCTGAGGAACAACTTTCATAAGTATAAGGAAGAGGCTCTGTTGCGTTCGCAGGTAAGTTTTACATCATTTACAATAGCCTGCAAACTTGTCCCTCTTTTCTAATCTCCCGCTTGTGACCGGCTCGCTGGATTCGCTTCCTCGTGCCTGTCTACAGACCTGCGTTCCTCTTCCAGCTTTGCTTCTGTTCGGGAGAAATGCTCCCTCTACTGGCTGTAAACTTTGGGGAGAATGTGTTTGCATACAGGCAATTTTACACGCATATTCCTGTCAACCTCTGTCCCATACGTTTCCTAAGACGTATCGGTTTTTTTTCTGGGTTCCTCTCTCGAGAAAAGAAATTCTTAATTGAACTTTAGAATGCAATTTTAAAAGCAACGATACAACCTTCGGGTGAAGTATGGAATTCTGTCAAACTACACTCTCAGATGTTGAATCATGTTAAGAAGATCATTTATGACAGCAACGGGTGAAAATATATTTGTATCGTTACAAGACAACGATGTGGGTTCAGGTTAGAGATGTGGATCTGAGGAGGATGAATTCTCACTCAGACAATCATCACAGCCTCACACTCATCTACCAGCCCGTCCGTATTAGTGTGGAGAGTGTTTCTCCATCTGAAGAGGAGCGCATGGAGGTGGAGGAGCAGTGGGAATATCAGGACAGAGAGGAGCTGATGGAAACTGAGCTCGACAGGTGGGGGCTGTTAAGAGCACATGTTATAATTCTGCAATGTACATGGCGTTAATTCAACATTTGGAACTGAACTGTCTTTCTTTCTCTCACGGTCAGTTCATTTTTTTTCTCTTTACAGTGCACTGGAAGATTCTTTCACCCCCTTTGCTGTCACGTGTCTCCTCTTTCTTCCACTGTGTCTGTGATGAAGATGGACCCGATTCCCTACACCTGGAGCAGTCATGACAACCTGGTTTACGTCTACACCTGTGCTTTGCTTCATCATCTCTCCTCTGTCAGCGTGAGGAGAGAAGCAGAATGTCAAACAGCGGCGGGGAAACTTTGGTCCCCCTCTCCTGGAATCAGCAGTTTTTGGAGTGACTTTTGGAAGTCTCTCTACCTCGAGAGAGACTGCTCCCTTTCTCTCAGACCTAATGACTCATTACAACCTCTCTGTTTCAACTTGCTTTTCATATTTCACATCACATGTTGTTTTAAATGCTTTTTTCAATGTACATATCTGCTTTATCATTTTGATATGGCGTGTTATTGGAAATACAACTGGGGATCTTTTACTATTTTACTTTTGCCATATGTTTTTGTCTTACTTTTTTCAAGCTGCCTTTACTATTTCATTTAATGTGTTTTTTCCCTGATCTACGGCAGCGTATTGCTGCCGTGCCAGAAAAAGAGAAACGTATTAGTATCACGTCATCAGGCGAAAAAGTTTATTGTGAAAGTATGTTGTGTTTCTCACATTTTAACAAGATCTTTTCACGTTATTACCTGAAGAGTTTCATGTTAAAACGTGAGACATTTCACATTATAAGGAGAGAAGTTGGTCTCTGGCGGAGGTGAACTCCCTGTGATATGTACTCCGGCCTTGAACGGACTCTTGGCCTTTTACCAGGGACGTGCACAGGCGTTTTGTGGAGCAGTGGCTCTACCAAAGGTGTTTGACGGAGCCTGTGACTGCATCAGTGGCGAGCAACGGTAGCGGCTGCTGAGGACAGCAAGGACAAATAAGTCAATAACTCATAACAAATAGCAAATAAGTATTAGATCACTCTTGTTGACAACAACTGTGATGAAACTCGTGCATATGTACCGCCGGTCCTGTGTACATAATTATTAGGCCCTGTTGCTGCCCGATTTATGCGGAAGTATGAAATTCCAGAAGTCCAGTCTGCAATATGTAAAAGCAGTTGATTTTTGTGCAATGGCCGATTTTCATGGAAACAGGAAAGTCCGGAAGTCCAGTCTGGCTCATGCGTAAACAATTTACGGCACAGAGAATGTGTAAGGTTTTACACTGAGAGATAGAAGCCATTTCTCAATATGGAGTATGTCAAGTATGGACTCCTGTCCTTGGGAGTTCGGGCCAGCAAGTTCAACTCGGGAGTCCAGACTCCCGGTGACGGTTGGATGAAGTACGCTTTGGAACAGCAGTGTTCTTGCTGACGTCACAGCTCAGATAGAGCTAACTGGGTCCGCTTGCAGATGTAACGTATGTGAACATTTAATGGAGGTGCTGTATTTATCGACCCATATTTGAAATATGCAGATTACTTTCTCGCCTGAAAAATCTTAAAAACTACATTTGGTGACAGAACAACAGTCATAATATAAAACTTACAGTTATGTGGTAGTTCGTCTGCCGCCACTGCCAGCAATTTGTGTGAAATGCATTCTGGGAAACTTGACAACCCAAATCCACAGAAAGTCACGTCTTGATGCATCCTTAATAAATTCCACGAATTGAGAACACATCTGGGTATTTGATCTGTACTTGGATAGATACAAATTTGAACTGGAACAGTATTTCAACCTTGACTGGTGACGTTTCACAAGTCTACGAGAACGCAAGTGCAGAGAAGAACGCATAGAGAAACGGCTGGAGTGTTACCGTATACTTCTGATAATGTTTCTGAAGTACTGTGATTTTGTAAAAAATCTCTGTAGGCCAAGCATAACATTCACTGCTGGAGTAAGCTGTTCATGCACTTAGCTCTAAACCTAACTGTTTTTCAGCAACAACGCATAGTTTCACTTGAAGGTTTGAAAACCAACAAATCATTTTTGTTTCGCTAGTGTGGCGCTCTCAACCTTTACAGGCGACTTTGATCTTCTTTCGACACTTTTAAGGTTTAATTTATGAACTTAGACTGATTTTATTGTCATTTCCACATATGCATGACTCATACATACAGGGGAACGAGATTGCGTTACACAAGGACATTATTAAAAGATTATTATTAATAATAAATTCCGTGTTTTACTGAGCCATCGTGTTTCCAGAAATTTATAGTTAACTTAATATTCTAGTACAGGTGCTGTGTCTGAAATCACTCACTACTCCGTCCAAAAGTGTAGTGAGAATTGTTATAACCTCTATAGTGCACTCAAAGTATCCCACAATGCATTGTGAAAGGTTGGGTACAACCGATGTACCCTAAATCGATTGACTTAGACTTTAATACGTTTTTACTCTCAAAACATAATGATTTTTTTTTCTCGTAAAATGATGACTTCTCATAATATTTTTTCTCTTGAAATATTATGACTTTTGTCAAGGTATTGGATTGTTATGACGACTGACAGGCTCATTGTTCAATGAGTCATAACTTAATAATACAGTTTTCACGTACCCCTCGACTTTTTATGTCATGGTGTCAAAATAAGTCACTAAGAAGTCAGAATGCCTAAGTTTACCCCACCAGATTCTTTCAAGTTTGGGCGTCCAGCGGATTGGCTGGCATGGCGCCAAAGGTTTTCGAGATTCAGGGTCGCTACCAAACTAACGGAAGAACACAGAAGTACAGGTCAGTGACGATTGACAGGCTCATTGTCCAATGAGGTGACTTGTGTATTGGTGATGTGTGCAGGAAGTGCACCTGCGCCTCAGAATTCAAAAAGCCCGAGTGACGATCAGTTGCGTTTTTGTTGGTTCCAAAAAGAGTTACTAAAGTAATCCGTTTATGACACAGTTTTCATGTACCTCTCGACTTTTTATGACAACTTTATTCTCATTAAATTACAACTTTAGTCTCATAATATTACAACCTGATTTTCAAAATCTTTTTGAAAATTTGTCCCCTCCGTGTGTCCCCAATACTCCACCCGAAGATTTGAGAGATGGTGGTGCCTATTCAAATTTGCTTCTCTCTGTCTGGCTAGCGCTCGTCATTGTCACAGCTGAGAGAACATCTGTTAGTCTCCCCTTTCTTCTCCAGCTCATCTTTGCAAACAGAGCACTCACAGGCACCAGGGAAATTCTGAGAGGCTCCAGAGATGTTCTGTGGATATGAATGTACAACATACATGTCGTCTGCAGCGCAACAAGCAAGTTTTGGAAGCTATGGGAAAGACGCCAGCATATCGTAATACCACGGTTCACGTTTGCGTGTTGAGCAGTAGGGGATGTACCGAACGGTTTGACAACATACTGTGTACCGTTTGATCCCTAGTGGACGACCAGTCCTTTTATACTAGAGTCAGTCTCAGAGGTTCCAGATGTGACCAGTACAGACCCAGCAGAGACAAAACCAGTGCAGAGAGACCCAGTAGAGACAGAACAAAGTGGATTAGCTTGCACAGAAAAGCTTTCTCTCTCTCTTTTTCTCTCTTCCTCACCCTCCCTCCTTCCCTCCCTCCCTAACGCGCTCTCTCTCTCTCTCTCTCTGTCTCTCTCACACACACACACACACACACACACACAAGCATGTATAGACATATAAGCTCCCCTGCTGTGTGGATATGAAATGGCGGCAATTACACCACACGAAAAAAAGAAAAATCAATTATGAATTCATTAGTTAGCATAATTTATTCCAAATAAAACAAAAGGGATCCAGATGTTTTATGTCTCAGGCTCTGCGCCGTGTTCACTGCGGTTTAACGGTTCCGGGCGTGTAAAACAGAAACTCGATTTCACCGTAAAGTGGCACACTCCAGCCGTAACCACAGCAACAAAGCGTCGCGGGATATCAAAAGCACCGCGGCGAGTCTCCACGGCAAGCTGCCGAATCAAACCCATTAAACCATCTCACTGACCAAACACGTTCCCAATTCCTCATTAACCTTCATATATCAAATTTCACGGCTTTCCATGTAGGCGTGCACCACTTCTTCAGCAAAGATAAACAATTTCATTTCAGTTCAAAAGCAACTCGATGAACACTGAATATAAAACTGTACACTGCAAACCGGGCCAAAAAACCAGGCCCAACGTGAGTCAGAACCAGAGGGCCAGAGACGGATAAACGTCCATCGTACCATCAGGGCCAGAGACACTCTGGATAATCTCATATACAAAGGCAGACGTGTGTAATTGTATAAGACAGTCCAGCTCTTTTCCGCTAAACGTTCAGGCTCTTTCTCACTCTCTCATTCACTCTCTCTCTCTCTCTCTCTCTCTCTCTCTCTCTCTCTCTCTCTCTCTCTCTCTCTCTCTCTCTCTCTCTCACCCCTGCTGAAAACACCTGTGTACAAGCATGCATGTCTCTGCTCTCTTCATATTCTGTCCATTCTGGTGTGAGAACCAGTAGGTAGAGGAGGAGAGGCAGTAACATGCCTTCAGACTGATGAGTTCAGATTCAGTGTTTTCTCTTTGAGTCTCTGTCATTGAGTTTATTCCCTCCTCTGCCTTTAACAGTCAGTGGCAAAAAAGGGGCGGAGCTCTAGTCAGAGGAGGCAGGGCTAGACTACCTCCATGCCCAGCTGCTGGGCGGTGTCCTGTAGCTGCCGCATCACGGCATCCTCCCTCTTTGACTCCGCCTCCGGGGCGGGCCCAGCTGTCAGAACCAAGAGAACATTCTCCCCCTGTTCATCTGTCACTGCTCCCTCCTCTGCTACGCAGTCCCTCTCTCCCTCGATCCTTTCCGTCACGCTGCTCCGCCCCATGTAGTCGCCCGCGCCGGCTGACTCCGCCTCCTCCACGGGCTGCAGGCCTTCGGATTGGACAGCAGCCTCGGAGCTGTCTCCCTCTCCCTGTCGCTCCCTCATCAACTGCTCCGTCAGCTCCACGCTCTCATATCGGATCAGCTGCAGGCGCATAAAGCCATCCTCATGTTCCTTATACCTGAGAGAGACAGACAGAGACAATGAGTGAGAGAGAGACAGGGAGAGACAATGAGTGAGAGAGAGAGACAATGAGTGAGAGAGAGAGAAAGAAAGAGAGAAAGAGAGAGAGAGAGAGAGAGAGAAAGAAAGAGAGAGAGAGAGAGACAGACAGAGAGAAAGAAAGAAAGAAAGACAGAGAGAAAGAAAGAAAGACAGAGACAAAGAAAGAGAGAAAGAATGAAAGAAAGAGAGAGAATGAAAGAAAGAGAGAGAATGAAAGAAAGAGAGAGAAAGAAAGAAAGAAAGAAAGAAAGAAAGAAAGAAAGAAAGAGAGAGAAAGAAAGAGAAAGAGTATGATGGGGCTGAGCCGTAGTAAGAGAGAGGACGAGATGAAGGGAAGGGCTTGAGAGAGGAAAGAGGTGAGACAGACAGACAGATAAAAAGACAAAAGAGGAAAAGAAAAGAAAAGAAAAAAGAAAAGAAAAAGAAAGAAAAGAAAAGAAAAGAAAAGAAAAGAGGAAAGCTGGAGAGAGAAAGAGAAGAAGATAAGAGGTAGAGTGAAAGAGAAAGAGAAGAAAATACAAAGAGAAAGAGAGAAAAGGAGTGAAAGAGAGAGAGAAAGACAGAGAGAGGCAGAGAGAGAGAGAGAGAGAGAGAGAGAGAGAGAGAGACAGAGAGTGTTACCTGAACCTGGGATGTCCTGAGGGCCATTTAAACTGGTGTTTCTTACGCAGGTGAGAGGTCAGGTTGTTTCCGCGAGTAAAACACTGCTCACACACGTGACATTTATAACGAGGCGTGTAGTCTCCCTACACACACACACACACACACACACACACACACGCACACGCACACGCACACAGACACACAACAGCAGAGAGCAGTCACCACCAAAACAACCCCAAAGCAGTGATATCACACACACTACATACAGTACAGATGTAAACTAACATACATTATGTTTCATTACCGTGCCCTCATCAAGGACAAACTGCTCCTGTTCTAGTAACGAACACTGACGCTATTTCTGCATATAGGATATAAACATCCCACAGGACGACTGAGCATCTGTGGATTACTCCAAATACATTATTCAACAGGTCCACATCATTTTCATTTTTCACCCAAATTTCCTTTGCATTATTACAGCCGCTGTTTCATGGTTGCCATTCTCTCTGACTGTTTCTCAGTAAAATTTCAAACAGAAAGCAGACGGGGGTTCCAGGTTATTGTCATCTGTAGAGGAATGCGTGACATCATAGACGTATTTTGTAGCGAGAGAGAATGAGAGCTGCGTAACACAGGCCGATATTTATTTTGGAACATTTAAAATAAAAAGCTATTACTTTTTCTGTCTGATGTCTTAAAACAAATGCATGTTCTGAAGTGGAAGGCAGCGATCCAAACGCTACTAAAATATCCAGCTCTCGCGTCCGAGAGACATTTTTCCCACTCTGGGAATTCTTCCTTTATTTTTTTCCTGCAGCCAAAAAAAAAAAACCAAACCCTGTGAAATTATGAGCCTGTGCTCTGTGCCAGGTCCAAATGTTTCTTTTCATTTCCCTCGTTTGCAGTTCTGCCGCGGAGGTGAGACTGTTAACTAGAGTCGTCATGTTGTGTCTGAGGAAGTCGTTTAATTAGCTGGGTGAGGGGATGTTTATGAAGGTGGAGCGCGCGCTGGGAGTGTAAAGAACGTGACCGTAGTCGGTTCTGCCGTCTGGGACTTTATACATATTATATGAGTGGGTTTAGTGTTGTGGCAACATCAGCGGCGGGACTTTGTGGAGGGCTTCATTCGGGTACTGGACGTGTTACACGACGTCTTCACTCTGAGACACGTGTTGGTGGTAGTGTGTGTTTTTTGGTGTTGTACCTCGTGAATGTGTTTGTAGTGTGTGTGTTTTTGGTGTTGTACCTGGTGAATGTGTTTGTAGTGTGTGTATTTTTGGTGTTGTACCTGGTGAATGTGTTTGTAGTGTGTGTTTTTTGGTGTTGTACCTGGTGAATGTGTTTGTAGTGTGTGTGTTTTCGGTGCTGTACCTGGTGAATGTGTTTGTAGTGTGTGTGTGTTTTTGGTGTTGTACCTGGTGAATGTGTTTGTAGTGTGTGTATTTTTGGTGTTGTACCTGGTGAATGTGTTTGTAGTGTGTGTTTTTGGTGCTGTACCTGGTGAATGTGTTTGTAGTGTGTGTGTTTTCGGTGCTGTACCTGGTGAATGTGTTTGTAGTGTGTGTGTTTTTGGTGCTGTACCTGGTGAATGTGTTTGTAGTGTGTGTGTTTTTGGTGTTGTACCTGGTGAATGTGTTTGTAGTGTGTGTGTTTTTGGTGTTGTACCTGGTGAATGCGTTTGTAGTGTGTGTGTGTTTTTGGTGCTGTACCTGGTGAATGTGTTTGTAGTGTGTGTGTTTTTGGTGTTGTACCTGGTGAATGTGTTTGTAGTGTGTGTGTGTTTTTGGTGCTGTACCTGGTGAATGTGTTTGTAGTGTGTGTGTTTTTGGTGTTGTACCTCGTGGATGTGTTTGTAGTGTGTGTGTTTTTGGTGTTGTACCTGGTGAATGTGTTTGTAGTGTGTGTGTGTTTTTGGTGCTGTACCTGGTGAATGTGTTTGTAGTGTGTGTGTTTTTGGTGTTGTACCTCGTGGATGTGTTTGTAGTGTGTGTGTTTTTGGTGCTGTACCTGGTGAATGTGTTTGTAGTGTGTGTGTTTTTGGTGTTGTACCTCGTGGATGCGTTTGTAGTGTGTGTGTGTTTGGTGTTGTACCTGGTGAATGTGTTTGTAGTGTGTGTTGGTGTTGTACCTGGTGAATGTGTTTGTAGTGTGTGTGTTTTTGGTGCTGTACCTGGTGAATGTGTTTGTAGTGTGTGTGTTTTTGGTGTTGTACCTCGTGGATGCGTTTGTAGTGTGTGTGTTTTTGGTGTTGTACCTGGTGAATGTGTTTGTAGTGTGTGTGTGTTTTTGGTGTTGTACCTGGTGAATGTGTTTGTAGTGTGTGTGTTTTTGGTGTTGTACCTGGTGAATGTGTTTGTAGTGTGTGTGTTTTTGGTGCTGTACCTGGTGAATGTGTTTGTAGTGTGTGTTTGTTGGTGCTGTACCTGGTGAATGTGTTTGTAGTGTGTGTTTTTGGTGTTGTACCTCGTGGATGCGTTTGTAGTGTGTGTTTTTGGTGTTGTACCTCGTGGATGCGTTTGTAGTGAGATTTCATGGAGTGCAGAGAGCGGGTGGTGTAGTCACAGTTGGAGTAGTCACAGCGGTAGGCTGGCTCACTGCTGTGTGTGTCCAGATGTTTCCGCAGGTCTATCTGATTCTTACAACTGAAATACAATACACACACACACACACGCACACACACACACATGCACACGCACACACGCGCGCACACACACGCACGCACACACACACACACACACACACACAAAGTTTATAAGTGCACAGGTACTAGATTAATATTTTAATTCCAGATATTATTTGCTTGATCATTTGTTTCATCTAAAAATCATTCATTGATTATTTATGCACAATAATCCAGGGCCGGTATGTATTAAAACTGCTCAAAGTGCCCAAAACTTTTCAAATTCAGGAAACCCTCTGCCACACTTATGTCTGGAAATAAGATTTTTTTATTTTGGAAGTGTGTGATATTGACAGTGATATTCCATAACTCGGTGCTTTGGCAGTTCGATTTGGCCTGTGCCACAGAAGCGGGGCGTGGTTAATTTTGGAAAATCATTTCAAGGCAGCGCAACTGTCGTACTTCTTCTTTAAGACCTAGTCCTGTGATTCACTCCTGCTCTCTACTCACAAGTGTCCTGAGAGGTTTTTACAACACATTCCCACCCTCAGCCTCTCACTAAGATTTTTTTCAGTCTTAAACAGACTTCTAAGACCATTTTTGAGAGCAATTCTCATAAAGTTTCAGAAATACAGTGGTTTCATTTGAATATAACTACAATTCAGTAAAGTGAAGCTGGGCTTTCCTCCACCCCTGGTGTCAGAGTGTGTGTGTGTGTGTGTGGGTGTGTGACATTACCTGTAATCACAGTAGTCACAGCTGTAGGGCTTCTCGTTGCTATGGCGAAATTTGATGTGGTTTCTCAGGGAGGACGGTGAGGGACAGGTCATGTCACACAGGGGACATTTATAATGGTTTACTGTGAACACACATCACGACCAACTCACTCAACTGCAGCGCTCTTCATTTAACACAGGTGTGTGAGTGAAAGTGTGTGTCTGTGTGTCAGAGACATGAGTATAAACTCACCGTGGTTTCTCATGTGGTCCCTCAATAATCTTTCTGTCGCAAAGCGCTTAAAACAGTGCGAACACTGGAACCTCTGACCTAAACACACACATACATACACGAGCGCATGTGCACACACACATGCACACATACACACACACGCACACACACACACAGACGCACACACATTTGTACACACCAGAAACACTGAGTAAGAAAAAGAAAGTTTGGTTTACTTTGCCAGAACAAAAGAGAGAGAGTAAGAGGGGAAAAACAAAAGAGAGACTGGAACCACATTCAGTTGACTGGGACAGACTTGTACAGAGCTCCAGATGTGCCCACCCCTCCACACAACCACGGCCTCAGCCCATATGCCTCACCTTCCATGGTGGTCTGGCGTCGGATGTGGTCGAAGAACTTGGTGTTGTTGGCGAACATGCCGCCGCAGGCCGGACACGCCACCACTTTCTCCTGCGTGTGACTGCGAAGGTGCTCCCTCAGCTTAAACCTGCCTTTAAAGGCCGCCTCACAGTCTGAGAGAGAGACAGACAGAGAGACAGAGAGAGAGAGACAGAAAGAGAGACAGAGAGAGAGAGAGAGACGGAGGGAGGGAGAGAGAGCCATCAGGCTTAAACATCAAAATGGAAAAGCCATCAGATTATATACACCATCAGGTTTAAACATAAAAGGGAACAGCCATTAGATTATATATACACCACCAGGCTTAAACATCAAAGGGAACAGCCATCAGATTATGTACACCATCAGGTTTAAACATCAAAGGGAACAGCCATCAGATTATGTACACCATCAGGTTTAAACATAAAAGGGAACAGCCATTAGATTATATATACACCATCAGGTTTAAACATGAAAGGGACCAGCCATCAGATTATATATACCAACAGTCTTAAACATCAAAGGGAACAGCCATCAGATTATTATACACCATCAGTCTTAAAGATCAAAGGGAACAGCCATCAGATTATTATACACCAATCAGTCTTAAACATCAAAGGGAACAGCCATCAGATTATATACACCATCAGTCTTAAACATCAAAGGGAACAGGCATTAGATTATATATACACCATCAGGTTTAAACATAAAAGGGAACAGCCATTAGATTATATATACACCACCAGGCTTAAACATCAAAGGGAACAGCCATCAGATTATATACACCATCAGTCTTAAACATCAAAGGGAACAGGCATTAGATTATATATACACCATCAGGTTTAAACATAAAAGGGAACAGCCATTAAATTATATATACACCACCAGTCTTAAACATCAAAGGGAACAGCCATCAGATTATGTACACCATCAGGTTTAAACATAAAAGGGAACAGCCATTAGATTATATATACACCATCAGGCTTAAACATGAAAGGGAACAGCCATCAGATTATATACACCATCAGTTTTAAACATCTAAGGGAACAGCCATCAGATTATATATACCAACAGTCTTAAACATCAAAGGGACCAGCCATCAGATTATTATACACCAATCAGTCTTAAACATCAAAGGGAACAGGCATTAGATTATATATACACCATCAGGTTTAAACATAAAAGGGAACAGCCATCAGATTATGTACACCATCAGGTTTAAACATCAAAGGGAACAGCCATTAGATTATATATACACCATCAGGCTTAAACATGAAAGGGAACAGCCATCAGATTATGTACACCATCAGGTTTAAACATCAAAGGGAACAGCCATTAGATTATATATACACCATCAGGCTTAAACATGAAAGGGAACAGCCATCAGATTATGTACACCATCAGGTTTAAACATCAAAGGGAACAGCCATTAGATTATATATACACCATCAGGCTTAAACATGAAAGGGAACAGCCATTAGATTATATACACCCATCAGTCTTAAACACCAAAGGGAACAGCCATCAGATTAGGGCATTAGCAGAAAAGGGGGATGACTCTCGATTCATCAAACCGTCGTCAAATCATCCTCCAGATCATTTCGTCAACAAAAACAAAAGAGAGTGAAATCCGGTTACATCTTTTAAGACTCCGTAAAATGCCCCGAATCTTTTTATTCATAAAAATAAAAACAGTAAAACCCATCTCGCATCGCGTCAGATTCCATCACGTGCTCTGTACCTTTCCAGCCACAGTGCAGCACGTTCTCTTCATCTGGCTCCAGACACAGACCATGCATCTCCACGTGCCTGTAGAACCACTCTGGGTTCTCCATGCTCGTCTGTTAGAGAGAGAGAGAGCGAGAGAGAGAGAGAGAGAGAAAGAGAGAGAGAGAGAGAGCGAGAGAGAGAGAGAGAGAGAGAGAGAAGGGGAAATGGTTACAAATTCAGTCGAAAAGCTATTCACTGAGTAAGAGATAACAAAACCATGTTAAGAAACCTCCCATTCTTCTTCTAGCAGCCGGACACAGGAACACACACAAACACACACACACACACACACAATCTTTCCCGCATACGTTCGACAACACTTTCTACGGCCCTTAAAGCAACCATAAAGAATAATCAGAACTCATCAAAGGGGCCCAGGCGTTGCCGTAGCGACAAGCGCCTCGCAGCGCACGAAACGGCAGAGTTTCAACGCCGCTCGGTTTCCCCCACGGTTCTCCGTCGACGAGATTTGTCCGCGCCTCCGACTCACCTCACAGTGCTCCCACAGACAGAAGAAGTTATCGGTGATCTCGGGGACGATGTTGCGGTTCTGGAGGCCGACGGAACAGGAGTCCATGTCCGGGTGCGCTTTAAGCACGGAGAGACCCCACTGTTTGAGTTTCGTGTGGTAACAGTGGAAGAGCATGTGCCTCAGTAACTCCACCGTTCCTTCCACCGAACAGAAACCACAGTCTCTCCACAGACAGCTGTGCTCCTCCTCTGAAAACGCAGAAAACAGGCAACCACATTAACATGTTTGTATGACTGTTCTGAATCCAAGTGAAATGGTCTGTTATAATGGTCTGGAGCTGACAAGATGAACACCAGCCTGTGGTGGTTGGTGTCCCAACGACGCTTACAAAGACAAAACGAAAGTGACAGTTTTGATTCCTGGGGTTAGTCAACTTAGACGATCCACGCAATCCATTTGAGTAAGTTACAACGAGTCTATCTGAAAAGCTTATCCAAATATAGGCACATAATCGTACAGAGAGTGAAGAAAGACTTTTGCCTCACGCGTAGCGACCATAAATGTTAATCAGCGCGTAACACTAAGGTTTTGACTCCCCAGCTAAGAAATAAAAATTCCTCGGGTTACAGAGTCTCAAAGTTATTTGCCGTTCATTTGAAGTTACCTGGAACGTCTGGATTCTCGTTCTCCGCGGTCGTCGCTCTGTGATGCTTCTCCACGTGCTGGCAGAACTCCTGCATGTTATCGAACGCCTCCTGGCACGAGCCCCACTCGCAGGCCAGCTCGAGAACCGTGTCCTCCCTGCGCGCGCGTTTGCCTCCCGGTGCCATCTCTGATCACGCCTGGGTTTGAAACGCAGTACGCAGTTGTCCATACGTCAGTACCCAATCAACTGAAATAAACAACAGTCTTCTTTTCTGCTGAGATGATGTCAACTAACTAGTAAACAACAGTAGCATAGATTCAGCTATATCGCCGCTGCTAAGGTAACTGTTTTCATCTTTGGATGACCAAAAAGTTAGCTAACATCGCTAGCTTAGCCCTCTAGGTCTGTTAATGAAATATTGTCTCTAGATCCTTGTTACTAGGTGTTATTGAAACAGTTAATACCCATGAGTAAACAGGTTTTATGACATTCCATATTTCCAGTAGAAATTGTTTATACGCCTTGCAAAACTTTTGAATACCTGCGAAACAACCCACCTGTTATGATTTCAGTCAACATTTCCTTGACATTCTTTTCCCACAAAAATGAATATACCGATAAGCTAAGGTCGAAACCCCGCCCACACAACAAAATAAACCAATCAGATCATTTGAAAAAGCGACGTGGTCCGGCCAGAGTACTGACTCTCCGAAAACGTCGTTCTTTTCAAACGTTCCGAGATGAAACTCCTCTGACATCTATAACGATACAGAACGTTATTACTCTCGTCACAATCCATACAGGACAGCACGGCGTCATTTTGCGGGTTCAGATCAGTTCATTTCATTTATCGACATTGATGGACAATCACGACGAAATAAAGAAACGTAGTCGAGATATATGTATATATATTTAATTATTTCAAGGGACAGTAAATGAAACCTCTGTGTGGTCCAGGAAGATATAAATTTTATCCTTTAAAGAGAGAGCTCATCAAATACAGATACCCCTCCCACCCCCAAATCTGATAAACCGAAATAAGTAACCGCCTAACCTGATATTTTCAAATAAAACTTTATTCTCTGTGTTCCCTCTGCCAGAATTATGCCAAAATCAGGCAGATACGTTCTCCTAAAAACCCACAGACGAAAACGAGAGACCTCTCAAAATACCAGCTACATTTTGCCATACTACACAGCAACCCTGACTATAAGATTAGATTTCCCCCCCCCCCCCCCCCCATCACATTTGTTCTGGTGCTTACTAAAATCCAGTACGTTCAAGTCCTCAAAACCAGAGCTTTACTCTCCTTGAACATGATTACACAGTCAGTGTCCATTCAGTTGGGCCTTGACCAATCATGGGCTAAACTGTGAATGTTGTAAACAGATCCTTTATGTATGCTGTAAGGGAGAGGCAAAGGTAACATTCGGCTACAGTCAGTGCCTTTTTTGTTTGTTTGAGGCATTTTTTGTTAGTTTATTTATTTGTTTGTTTGTTTTTTTGTTTGAACGTAAGACACGGACCCTGTGGTCCATCCTCTCCTCTCCAGTGTGCCCCTGGTGTTTACACGTCATAGAAGAGTCTCACGAGATGGTAACGGATTCCAAAAGCAACGGCGCTACCCAGGACCTGTGTGAGAGACCACACAGACGTCAGTGAAATATCTTGACCAAACCAAACCACATAGATCTGAAACACCAATGCTTTACCACCAATCTTAAAAACTCAGTGGCATTTTGGGAGAAAGTTTCTTGCTAATGCCAGTGACATTTGACTGAATCCAAAGGACAAACTGGTTTACTGATGGTGATTTTTATAAAAAAAAAAAAAAAAGAACACACAACACTGTTCTGATATGGAAACAGGGCATAAATGCACACCACACCATGGTCTGACCGTAACAAACATTCTCTCAAAATTTCTTCACCTTACTGTCCACATATCATTAACATAACATGTCTCCTTTCCCCTACTGAATTCTGATAGTTAGATTTTATTTTGTTGTTCTCATACAAGTATTTAGATTTTGTGTTTTACTTCCTATTGTCTGAATTTCCCCACAGAGATAAATAATACCATGTCTAAACAAGTGGATCTTGTGTGAACTCAACCTGTATAAGCAGCATGATGACAGTGAGGTTTCTCTCATGTGTGGGACCCAGGATTTTCAACACCAGGTTGATGAGTGTCATATTGTTACATTCCACAAACTCATCATCTCCGTCCTGGCCGCGACGCACGTCTAACAGCCATAACGTCTCTGCCACCTAGTGGACGAGATGTGGAACTGCACCTTAGCTCTACTTCCATTGCCCTTACCAAAGCACCAGCATTCAACCACATGGTCTCTGTGCGCTTTTAATTGAGAAAAATTCATCTGAAAGTACAGATACTATTTTAAAATTTCAAAGAAGATACAACTGTAATAGATGTGATACAAGAGACTGATATGACAACATCTTGTGAACCAGAGAGTAAAAGGAAATTCAGACAGGTATGTGGAATATGAACGTTGTCATTGGCCAGAATCCTTGTCAAAATACAATCACGACACATCACCATTCTCGAGGCTCTGGGGACACTGTCTGTAGGTGCAGTTTACCTTCAGTATGAGTTCTCCTAATTTAGAGAGGTCCTTCCTTTTGAACTTTGAATAGCTCATCCAAAGCTTTCCTGTCTCTGCCTGTAATCTGCAAACCACCAAAACATCGGTGTTTACAAACATAAACAAACAATAAAAAATAAAAAAAAGAAAGAAAATATCAGAATGCTAAATGCATTTACGCCCAATGTCTGTCACCATACTCTATGTAAGACATCACGTCACAGACAGGTTTTTAAAGGTTTGTACATATCGTGATGACACGGTCGTTTAAGTCGACGACAGAACAGAGCTCTAAATCGTTATTTCAGATTAAGCTGAATTTTGGTCGCGATCCCGGAGACGGCCGTTTTCCGTGTGTGAGAGAGAGAGGGAGTTACCTGGGCAGGCGGTGTCTGGGGCAGGGGATGACGTGGAAGAGCTGAGGGAGAGAGTAGATGAAGTTGATGACTTGAGGGATGAAGAAGAGAAGCATGGTCTTACTGAAGTGTCCCAGAATCCCCACCACCGCGAACGTCATCCCGGCGAAATAACAGAACGTATCTCCCACGAACACAGACGACGGGTACCTGGAGAAAAACGCGAGAGGAAGAGCGAAGATAAACAAAAAAAAAAAAAAGGAAAAGAAAGAAAAAGAAATTAAAAAAAGAGAAAAAGAAACTTTTTTTTTTAGACTGAATGATTTAGACTAAGTGTCTCTGAGGAGCGTTTTGTCATGTCGGGTGTTCGGTGTCAAATGCTACACGTCTTCAAATGCTAAACATCACTCCATTTCTACTGTTAGGTACTATCCTGAAACTCCGTAATCCCTCGTCTGATCAGACAAACCAGAATCTTTCAGGTGAGGGGTGGACCACGTAGAAACACGTGAAGAAAGACGGTCATGCTAGACCTATGAGTAAAGGGCCCGGGGACTACAGTGCAGTTTTGTAGGTTTTGTGCAAACCCAGCTGCTACAGGCAAGTAATGTCAAACTAACCAGTTGTGGTAGAAGAGGGCCAACGTAGTGAAGAAGAAAGGAACCATGAAGTACAAGGAGAAAACATGGTCGTCCCTGTAATCCCCTATGGAACATACAAAAGAACAATATTAGCAAGGCACACGTTAAAAAAAAAAAAGACAACATTTTTGCTGTCGATTCAGAAATGTGAAAATGCATGTTGACGAATTCTCTGAGAGAACTTCTCTGAGTTACGATGGCTGACAGAACCGGGGCGAACAGAACCAAAAACGGAAGGAAACGGGAACGGCGATTTAGGCGCAAATCAAACTCGGTGAGAGATGCATAAATAATATTTTATTACGGATCGCTTCAGAACACTGCGCTGGAACACGTGCCCATAAAAGGAAAACGTGCCCATAAAAAGTCAAGGCACTTATCAGAGCGAACGCGTGAGGAGCATGGGTTCAGACTAAACTGCTGAAACTGAAGAGTAGCAGCCATTAAAAACAGTTATTTTGAATCTTGTAGGATGTTCCGTGTGTGTGTGTGCGTGTGTGTGTGTGTGTCTGACTGTCTGGCTGAGTGTGAGTGCAAATTTTCACACATTTTTCTTCCATAAAAGTACAAACTCATTGTACCATCCAACACTCACAACTATCTTTCAGACCTACCGGGTCAAATTCAACCCAAATCACTTCTATGTATCCAAGCGGGAACATCCGTTTTTGAAAACAAATCAAACTCTATACTCAGTTTACATTTTCAAACTGCCTGTAGTTCAAGGTGTCAAGAAATATCAAAAAGATGTTTGAAGTGAAAATGGGTCAAATTCGACCCGAACATCCTGTAAGGGTCAACATCCACAAACATTCCTCTCTTCTCCAGCTGTTATCCAAGTTCAATTTTGAGAAATTAGAAAAAAAAAAAGCCCCAGACTCACCGCTAAGCTCTAGCAGGTTGAAGACGATGATGGAGCCTGAGATGAAGAGGGCCTGCCCTGACTCGATGCCGTTAATTCCGGCCAGTATGTTAATGGCATTGGTGCAAAACACCGCCAGCATCCCCATATAGACATAATACAGAATACCTGTCAAAGCAGAACATACCAGTCCATCACTTTTTATCATTTAAAAACACAAACTGTGGTCAAAGAAGCGGTTTCTAAAACAAGATCCAAACTTTTAATCGATTCTAATCCTTAATTGAGAAACCAGGCCCAACCAATCCAAAAGCTAAGCGGATCTGTCGAAACGTAACGTCCATAGTCATTTCTCAGTTAAAAAAAAAACAAAACAAAAAACCGGATCACGCATGCATGCGTCCATCCGTCCCAAAGGCCCGCGGACTCGTCAGCCTCACCCAGGTCCAGGTGGATCCCCAGCAGGGTCCGGAAAGGTTTCGGAACGACGATGACGGTGTTGCCAAAGTTGGTGAAGTAGACCATGAGCAGGGGCAGCGAGGCCATGGTGGGAAGGAGGAGCTTGTGTCGCCATCGCAGGTTCAACACGTCGTCGGCGAAGCCCAGAAATATCATACAGCAAATGGCCAACAACGCGCCAATCAGCTGCACAAACTGCACGATGGAGGGGGGGGGGAGGGGGGGGGGGGGGGCAAGGTTTGGGTGTTTAAACAGCTGAGCGCAGACGACATTATAATGAAAGAGAGAGAGTAAGACTTAGTAATGAAACTAATAAATCATAATTGTTTACGCTAGCTTGTCTCTGGATTGAGCAACGTGTGGTTCTATAATATTACTTGTCTTTTTATCTTGTGGATTGAGTAATCAATCAGTCAGCAAACAGAGTTAATCTGTCATTATGATGTGAAAGATAAGAATAGACGTTAATAATGTTAATATTACATGAGATTTCAGAAGCCCGAGAGTGACCTCGGGAAATCGGTCTTCAGAATAAGGAGTAAAGAGTGTAACCTGCTTTTCCTACAGTCTGAAAATGAAATCTTATATGTTATTGTGAGCAATCAATGCACCACTATGGGATTAACATCTTATAGACGGAAAGTTCTGGACTTCCAGGCAGTTCCCAACCTGCAGGGCTAAGACGAACGGTGAAATATTCAAATGCGTTGTTACTTGTTCATATTCAGTCACCAATGAGGACTTTAAAGCACGCCGGAGTTTGGGCTGTACTGTCCGTAATGAAAAGGGTTTGCGTTCCGTTCTCTCTGGTTTTTCCTCTCACCTCATTGTGTGGGAAGCGTTGGCACTGCTCTCCCATAAAGCAGCTGAGGAAGGGGACAGGGATGAAGCAGAAGAGGATGATGAGGAAGACTGTCCCGCTAATGACGCCCTGAGACTCCGGGCTGCTCAAAGAAAAGAGGAGAGAGAGAAAGAGAGAGAGAGAGGGAGGGAGAGAGAGATAGCGAGAGAATGGTGAATTAGGATGTGTGTGGATCATTATCCTCTCCTCTCATAAACCCCTCACTTTTTTTTTGTCCTGACACTCTTACCTCTCTCACATCTAGTGTGCTAAACTTTGCTATGGTGTTGGTATAGATTTTCTCCAGCGGACGACACATGTCAGGGTGAATGACCAAAAACAAATACTCTCCGTCTCTGTCATACGGCTGTGGTGGTGTAAAAGAGTCTTGAGCTCAAATCCTCAACACCGTTTGCTTAACTGTTTAACGTTAGAGACAGTAAACGCAGACAGTAGAGAAAGAGGAAAAGCCTTAAGTGTACAATTACGAATGAGCGTCAAACAGAGGGAAAACTCACATCTCCTTCTTGGTGGTTTTGTTTAGGTCCATGCCATGGAGCCTGGCGGATATGAAGTGCTCTTTGAAGGCAGGTATGAGTTTGAGCGTTGCTACGCACCCAAGTGCTGACATCCAACAGTTAATGATGAGAGGAAATACAGGAACTGGAGACATTTTTCCACAGCACTGATTCTTTGCTGTTAATTCGAATTCACAAGCTAATACTAAATCTCGAGCTATCGACGAGTGAATTTAAACTTTACTGACAACGCTAGCTATCTCAGTAAGTCTGAAAAATGAAGTTTATTATAGTCCGACGTCCTACGATTAACACATTTCAGAGTTTCTGCCATCCTCTGGCCATTGTAACAGCAACTGCTAGGCTAAATCGTCTTAATTGATTTCCGAACCAAAACCGTGCAGGATTTCAGCTACAATATATTATGTATTATGATTAACTGTTCGCACATTTTAAATAAAAAATAGACAGAGGTTCAGCTGGTGATAACTGAATGTTCCGATGAGTTAATGAACGAGAGAGAGACACCACAAACGCGGAGTTAATGAATGACAGATAGGTGGCTTATTCCAAACGCCAAATCCTCTGTCCAAAAATAATCCCATTTAGAAGCGACGCGGAGCTAGCTCTTTAGGTAGTGTTCCCCTTCATGTATAATCTTACAAAACTACTTATAACTTGCTAAAACGGTCACCTAACCTCATCACAAAAAAGTCACTGGTCGTACATTTTGACAGAAATGTTGTTCCTAGTCGAGCCGTAGGACAAGCCGTAGTTCCACGTACACTTCCGTCAACACGAAAAGAGCTACATGTAACACGCCATTGTTTTAAAGTGAATATTTGACGAAAACAACATTGACTGAAGAATGTGTGAAGTCTCACACGGAGACAACAAACAGGAATTCTGCAAGAATCGCAATTTAAATTATAAATTTTTTTGGTGTTCGGTTGCAGACGAACATTTTTAAGCGTGTGCACTTGAACGGAAGTTGCGAAAATCTGGGGACTATTCAATCTCTTAAACATTTTCTGTAACATTCAGGCCACTGAGCAACTGCCTACATTTTCGTGTAGAGTTAATTGTGGACAAAGTATTTTAAAACAGCGTTCTTTCATTTTATCTGTACAAAGTTTGAAACTTCAGAGCATCTAATTAAGTGTAATAAATAAATCCTTTTGAGTTTAAAATTTTAATCAAAATTAAAGACCAACATTTTTTTTGCTTGAACATAGCTCAGAATAACGCGCTCTCTCTCTCTCTCTCTCTGTCACACACACACACACACACACACACAGTATATATGTACGCTTTCCATTGGTAAGTCACTGCATCTTAAAAGATCGTGCGAGTTATCCGCATAATTAATCACCACCCTACCACTGAACACAACAGATTTATACTGATAGAAAATATTTATAATAGTTATCTGCTTGTTCAGTTCCACCAGAAATTATAATTTAGAAGTGAGAACAAAGTTATTTTCTCGTGACACTGTGGATTACATCCATTTGTTTTCTTTAAACCTGTAGCTGAACGGTCGGGAATTGAGACGCAAGGAGTACTAGTTATTATCGGTGTAATCCTGTTATCACTCTAACCAAATTTTAAACAAATTTTCACTGAATATTCTGAGTTGAAATAAATAAAAGTAACCATTATTAATCTGGGAACAAACGACATAAAACATAAGAAAGAGCACCGACTTCGAAGGCAATGTTGCCTTGCCATGCATTAAGCTAGGTAGCCTACAAAGCATGAATGATACGGAATTCAAGTAAATGTGAAAGAAATTTCATATCAGGGTCAGGTGAGGCCATCGAGAACCAGTCCCTGGCCTTGAAGTGTCAAAGGTCTGAACTTCATATCTTGATTTTTCTTTGTTTGTTTGTCTGTTTTATTGACTGTTTTTTGTCGGACTAAGGTATCACGTCAAGTTTGTTTTACATTAGACCTATTGTTTAACAGACAGGATGTTTGGTAATGGCTTTCAGCAATGTATCCAGAGAAGTAGCTTATGCGCTGCCGCAAAAACGCCGCTCGTCTCAGTGCGCTCGTCCTCAGAGGGGGCAAGAAGAAGAGGAATTCGTGTCCCTTTAAACGTCCGCCCGCGCGTGCGCGCACGTGTGTGTGTGTGTGTCTGTGTGTGTGTAGGCGCGCGCGTGCCACTTGCGCTGCGATTTGACAGTTCTGTTCTTGCGCATTACCGACTTTGTTCAAGCACGGAGGGGGGTTACGTTACGTTCTCTGTTTCAGAGACCAAAAGGTTCTGTTCACTGGACTGATCATCATGCTATAGGTTACATTTGGACGTGGTGTTTTCGACTAAAATAGGAAATTATATTTAAAAGAGAGACCAAGGTGTTGTAAAACATTGTTAGAGGCCCACACTGACGTTTTACCCACAGGATGAAAGAGAATGCGGCGGAACCTGAAGACACGTAAAAGCTATTCGGATTACCAAGACTATGTAGCCATGGAGCTCCTCTAGTTATCTGTGGCTAGTGCGCCGTATATGTTGCCAATTACTTGTCTCTGTTTTCGCATTCGCCTAAATGGTTGCGGAATGTACGTTCGAAGGCAAAACGGTAAGAGTCCATTTCATTTCATCTCATTGCTGTTGCGATTCTGTAGTTACTGCATTTAGAGTCAGCGTTAAACGAGGACAAGCATGGGTGCTCCCCGAAAATCAATGAATGTCATGCCAACGTAAACAACGCATTTTGATACACGAACGTTTGGCAGTGGCACGTAGTTGCGGTTTAACTAAAAATAAACAAATAAAAAGAGTTATCGGTCGACATAAATAACGTCACCTTACGTTGGCTACGTTTGTATTTGAGATCTGGCCAGTACCACGGACACTGAAACCTCTGTAGCAAGCTGTTATTTCGCTTTGACATAAAGTAGCATTAGATAGCCAACGTTTTTATCATTGTAATTTCCTTTCCACGCTGAACCTGTCAAATCTGATTGAGGAGACGTAAAGCAATATCGACTGTGCCACCCCGTAGGCTGAGAAGACTGGTGCCCTTAAATTTAACTGAAAGTGAAACTTGCGGGGAATTTTTCTTTGATGTTGTGTTTAAACTGGAGCACACTTAATATCTTTGACGGTGAATTCACGTTTTCATTTAAAGCTTTAAAGTAGCCTAAGTAGCAAAGTTTAGGGTAGATTTTATTTAACTCAGCAGAAATTACGACAGCACGCCTCGTAAAATCCGCAGACATTTCACCTCACAGAGACTCGTAAAATTACATAGCGTCCAAGTCATTGTTCGGTCGTGATACAACACAGGCAACTCTGTTCTTCCTCCGTCAGACTAAGATCCAATGCGCCAGGCGTTTTCCGGTCATTATATTTATATTATTATATATTATATTTCTCTCGGTGTTTTGTCTTGAGTAATATCTCTCACAACAAATTTCTCTCTCTCTCCATCCACAGAGTCCTGCCCATGAGCCAAGCTTCCCAATGGTTGAAAATGAAGCTGAAGTGACCGGGAGCATGACGACAGTCGAGGACTTGAGCTGGTGGATTCTCGTGGCGCTTTTCTGCGTCTCCCTCCTGGTGGTCTCGGCCTGGTTGGTGCAGTTCTCTCTAGCCTTACTGCGCCCCAGGAGGGCAGCTGTCCAAAACAGGAGCGGGGAGACCGCTTGGCAGTTCCCCCTTCGTCTTACTCATCAGACCCTGACGGGGGGCGTGTGGGGGTCTCTCCAGAGGCTTCGGTTCAGGCGGGACGGGAGGGAAAGCGAAAGCGAGGCGGGGGTGAAAGGTCTCTTGTCCTCGCTGTTTTCCTTCAGGTCGTTCAGGGAGCATTGGAAGAGAGCCTGGATCCAGGCCCTCAACGCACAAGCGCACAGACAAGGGGTAAGAGCATGGCAGCTGTTATTCCGACACCGTAAAAGATACCGCAAATAGAGGTATCGTTGTGATGCACGGTCGAGGGGAATTTTCTGGAATTGTATCTCAAGACGGTTATGATAAAAAGAACTAAAAATGGACGAAATTTAATGTTTATATAGGCTATGTGATATCAGTTCTGTCTCTTGGTGTATTGGTGTAGTTTTTTAAAGTGCTTTTCAAGTGTATTCAAATTTTGGTGTCGTTGAAAAGAAAAAGTTTTATTTCACACCGAACTCAAGTGGTTAGTGGGGAAATTTTACATCAAAAAAAGTCAACATCGATCCATTATTAAATCAAGTCAAGATGAGTCAAGTGTGATTAACTTAAAGGTTAATTTAGTCTCAGATTTATTCCGAAAGGAAGAGGATTCAGTTTTTTCGCGTTTAATGAGTACCTACGTGTATCTGTTCACAGCTGGGTTGGATGTGTTTTGTTGTGTTTTTGATGCGCATATTTATATATCTGTATGTTTATTAATAGATTCTGTATCAGAGCCAATGTGTGTGTGTGTGTGTATGTGTGTGTGTGGGCACATTGTTTGAAGCTGGGCAACCTAATATTGAGTGTGTGGGTGTTTGAGAGTCAGCACCAATAGAACTGAGAGACAGGATCTTGTGTAACTGCCCTCTCTCTTCCTCTCTCTCGCTCTCTCTTTCTCTCTCTCTCTCTCTCTATTGTATGTAATCTATGTGTAAATGTGTAGACATACTTTTACATAAGTCATTCCCGAACAAACCTTCTTTGGAGCTTCATATATTATCTCTTATTTATGAATGTAAAGTTATCACTGTTTTGTTTTGTTTTGTTTTGTTTTGTTTTTCCCAGATCCTGTCTTGAGCCAGTCTTGAAACTTCACTCTTGTTACCCAGTTCTGCATCTTAAAAAAAAAAAGCATGTCATATTCAAGCAGCATTTCTGTTCAGTTTTGAGAAGTAACTCCACGAGAGGGGACACTGTTAGTATCTTAAGTCTCTAAGATCTTTTGTGGGACACCTTCCTGTGTTTACAAGGACAGTATGGGCAACTTGTCCCGTGTTAGCACTGTGCCATGAGGTGCACCGTTTTTTTAGGTGCCATTGGAGACATTGGTTTTCTCGTCTCTGTCGTCTGCTCTGGGGGTTGGGGGGGGGGAGGGGGTGGGGGGGGGGGGGGGGTCCCTGATCTCCGAGTCAGGTCAATAGCTCCGTCTGAGGGAGGAATCTGTGGCCAAAGGTCCCGTACCCGTATTTATGGCCTCTGGCCGCCGTTTGATCCGACTGGGTATCAAAGCCCAGCACGGGGGTGAGGAATGACTGGCTGTGGGTGCGCGGTCTTCATCACTACCCTTTCATCCCACTCCTCCTCAGTCCCAGCCCCCTGCCTCCTCTACCTGAATTCTGAATGGAGGTCATACAGGACCCCCCCCCCCGCCCCACTCCCCACCACACACTCACATGCTCTCTTAAATCCACAGACACACACACACATACACACACACATCTTAGTGGGGACCTCCCACTGAGTCCTATTTTCCTGTAACTAAAGAAGACTAACTTGACCCTAACCCTAACCATAACCAAAGAGATGTTTCGACACTTTAAGGCTTAGCAATAACAGCAATATACTTTAAAAAAAACTTTGTTGACTCAGTGGAGAACAGCACTTCGTGCCCCACACCGTCTCTGTCCCCATCTCTGTGCAGTCAGGTCACGAGCCACAGTAAGATAGCTTTACCTAAAACACACACACACACACACACTAATTCTGACACTGAGAGGCAGGACTCAGCAAACCCTGTTTCTGCCTACGAATCTGTATTGATCGAGAGTGAGTGAGGTGAAATAGCTCTCTCTCTCTCTCCCTCTGTGAGAGTGCACTTTAACTTCCACACATGCCGTTTCACCAGCCCAGGGACCCAGCATCTTTATCACAGCCGTGACATCACAGATGGCTCTGTGAATGTTTTGACTTGTGAGATATTTCGAGAAAAATGCTGAAGCGCGAAACCTTATCGCTGATCTCGGGAATTCAAAACAGAATGCGCGGCATCGAAAAAATTCCGTTCGACCCAGACGCGTTTCACGCCCACTGGAATTCTGTCAGGTGTGTTTCCTGCAGTCGCGTGGAGAGACGAGGAAGAGAGAGAGAGAAAAAAAAAAAAGTTCTGATTAAACCACTTGTCTGCCGTATGCATCACCCCTCTCGGTCCCCAGCTAAGAGATGTGCTAGTTCAGCAGCCTAGTTATCTCATCAGGTTGTCAACCGTGATTGAGAACTCGGGTTATGTAATCTTTTCACTTCAGTTTTCACGTGGACACTTACCCTGTCAGGAAGACACACACACAGACAAACAAACACACAAAAAGCTGTTGGCCATTAAATCGTTGTCGTGAAATGCAAGTGTTGGATCAGGGCCAAATGTTTAAAGCAGCAGGACGTACTCGGAATCGTTTGGTCTGACGAGGATCGAACTCTAGCCCACCCGTGCCTTCATCTTAATGAACTAAATTTTTAAATGAATGACTCATGTGAGTTATGTGAGCGGTCAGTTATCCAAACTCATATCTTTGAGGTGAGTTTTACAAAATGAACAATATTACTGGGACCACGGCCAGTTTGGAGTCGTATATCTTAACGTTTCGTGCTGTCATATCTACTTTTCTTCATTTTCTGTAGTTTTTTAATTTTTTCATTTTTTTTAATTTATGTTATCTCGGCCCTTCAACTGCACTGACAGCAAAAAAAAAACAACAACAACAAAAAAACGCGTTTCCCAAAGTAAACGCGACTGTGACCAGAACGAATCGCTGTCTAAATGTAAATAGTCTAAATGTCTCAAAGGCATCGTCAAATGTTTTTTTGTTTTGTTTTGTTTGCACAAAACATAGAGTACAAAAACAAAGGTTACACATCTGAGTCAGTAATACTGGTCTAACTGGAAACTCTCCAAGTGGGAGGTCTACTCTTTAAAAAGGTTAATCTTTTTTTTTTTTTGACATGGATTCCCTGTGAAGAAATGGCATCATTACGGAGATTTTCTCTGTTTTTCGTTCTCCAAATGAAGTAGAACACTCCACCCTCCGTCCAACCTTCAGTTAAACCTCGGTTTGTCTCACGGGCCCCCAGAGGGTTCTCATCCTCTGGGCTAATTGAACCGGAGCTGTTGGGAGAGGTGAATTCACGTGTTAGCATCGCTCCACGCTAATTTTCTTTAATGATGAGATTAGATTCAGGTCGCCCTGGGCCTAGATTTACGCTCAGGGCCGACAGCTCGGGCCGGAGCTGGAATCTTGTGAAATTCCATCTCTTTCCTTCATTAGTGCATTCTTTTTTTTTTTTTTTCTTCCTGTTGGAAAAGAACATAGGACTCTGTCTCCTCCGGAGCGCAGGGTTACTCAATCTAACCCCCCCATCACACACACACACACACACACACACATACAGAACTACCTACAGCGGTCTGGGCTGTACGACCTGAAAAACCTGCCCCTGGGGTTACAGCAGTGTGTGTGTGTGTGTGTGTGTGTCAGTTGAGGTCGAGAGTGAAAGTGATCCATCAGTTCGTGTTCGGCCTCCCCGCCTTGAACACAAACACACACACACACACACACACACGCACACACACACACACACGCCACCTGTTGTCATGAAAACCTACACCGTGGTTACGGCCCAAACCATGGTGACCATTTCTTAGGTTCAGAGAGAGAGAGCGAGAGAGAGAGAGAGAGAGAGAGAGGGAGAGAGAGAGAGAGAGAGAGAGAGAGGGTGAGGGAGAGAGAGAGAGAGAGAGAGAGGGTGAGAGAGAGAGAGGGTAAGGGAGAGAGAGGGAGGGAGGGGGTGAAAAGGGTGGATGAGTGTAGTGGCATAATTTCATTAGGTCATTGTGTTGTTAAGCTTTTTTTCCCTCCCTTTCCTTTTGTCCGAACAACAGCAGGTCTTTGTTTTTCTCCCAGCTCGGGTTTCTAACCCATTTGCTTTATACAAAGTTCAACGCTGGCTCTTACAGTTCGCTTAGAACAGTATCATTAACACTGTAGCCTTAACACGTCTTCATTCACATATCCGGTAAACTGACACTTACTGACTGGGTCCAGAAGTCCAGGAGGAGCAGAATGTTGTAACACTGGGTCAGTACCGTTGGTCTGGTCAGAGCTGTGAGTTACATCAATCTGATCTGAAAGCCAAGAACAGAAAAACAGCAGGGTCACAGCAGATAGGAGCACCCCCCCACACCGCACCCACCCACTGGCCGACAATGATTCAATTACACAAACATGTTACGTTGTTTTTAAATTAGCGATAACATTTCAATTTCAGATGAAAGTCAGGCGTTTCACGAGATCGGAGAGGTCGGACCGTTAGTCTCTCGCCTCAAACGGCGCGACTGTGCAGAATCAGGAGCTTCTGTCGTCTGTGACTGTAACACGTCTGTAACACGTCTCGCAGTGTTTTTTTTTTTTTTTTTTTTTTAAACCGTGCCGTTTTTTTAAAACCTTCAGCCCGGCAAAGGCCAAAAAAAGAAGACACCTCTCCCCTCTATCTCTTCAACGTAAACATTTTTTTTTGTTTTTTAATGTAAATCGATGAATGGGAGAAGAATAAAATATATAATATGTAAAACACAAAAAGAAAAAAAACCCAAAAATAAATAAGGAGGAGGGGGAGGCCATTAGTATGGAGCCTGGCTAGTGTCTGGGAGGCTGCAGATGAAATGAAGAGAGTAGACACAGTCAGTTCCCCTGAGACCGGCGCTGTGTGAAAAGTCAGGGGCCTCAGCACATGGGTCGGTACACTGCCAAAGACAAAGACAAAACAGAGAGAGAGAGAGAGAGAGAGGGAGGAAAAAGATATCTTCTGCCTAATGATAAATCAATCTGGTTGCGTGTGTTTACGTGTTTGTTTGTTTATTTTAAGTGTTTCAGGGGCACTGGTGTTTTTATTTGAACATCGTACATCGTCTGCTTGTGCAATAGGTTATTTTCTGTGTAAAAAAATAAGGATAGAGAGATGAGAGAAATGGTGGTAGCAAGAGGGAGGGAGAGAGAGGAAAAGAGAGTCAGAGAGAGAGAGAGAGAGAGAGAGAGAGAGAGAAGGAGACTGCCTGTCTGTGTATAGCTGCATGTCCCAGACACACTTTCACTGTAAGGGTATCAGCACTGACAGCCAGGCGAGGTTAGGAGGTCAGAGTCAGGCATGCGAGAGTGTGTGTGTATGTGTGTTTGTGTGTATCAGCCACAGGGCTATGACTCATGACTGTGGTAAGATTAGAAAGCTAAGACAGGAAGACATGGTTGGATAGGAATACACACATTAACCCAGAGAGGACAAGAGCTCCTGTAGCACTGCATTATGGGTGGAGTCAGTTTGATGCTGGTCTTTATGCTCGAAATGTTGATCAGGGAAAAAAAATACTCCCTCCTTTCTTCAGAATAGGCAATTTTAGCATAGTCTAATCTCTTCCGCCCAGACCCACACAACACAATGCAGCTTTAATCAGATTACCTGAAGACTGAGAGAGAGAGAGAGAGAGAGAGAGAGAGAGAGAGAGAGATGAAGAGGAGGAGGATGGATGGATGGAGGGTGTGTCTATGAGATGGTGATTGATAGAGATGAGAAGAATGCAGAATGATAGATGGAAAAAAGAGGTGTGAAAAGATCTGTTTTGTACCCTCTCGTGGGTAGGGCCATCAGGTCACTTTGAGTATCACAGATTCTTTCATTGTGCGTGCGTGTATTCATGCATGCATGCGTATGTGCGTGTGTGTGTGCGTGTGTGTGTGTGCGTGCGTGCATGCATGCGCGTGTGCACGTGTGTGTGGGTGTTTGTGTTAGTGCCTGTGTGCTTGTGTGTGTGGGTGTGCATGCATGCGTGTGTGTGCGTGTGTGTGCATGTGCGTGTGCGTGCGTGCGTGCAGGTGTGTGTCACCCTAGGATTCCCCTCATTCAGTAAGGTGTTGTGTCCCTCTCCAGTTGTCATAAAACTTTTAAAATACACAGATCTCCTGAGTCAGTAACGTCTGTCATCTTTGTTTCTGTTTCCTCTGATAATGATGGGCCACAGAGAGAGAGAGAGGGGGAGAGAGTGAAAGAGAGAGGGGGGGGGTGAAAGAGAGAGAGAGAGAGAGAGTGAAAAAGAGAGAGAGAGAGAGAGAGCGAGAGTGAAAAAGAGAGAGAGAGAGAGAGAGAGAGAGAGTGAAAAAGAGAGGGAGAGAGAGAGAGCGAGAGAGAGAGAGAGAGAGAATGAATTGTGGGACATGTGCCCTGTGCTATAGCTGTGGTTTTCCACAGTCTGTGCCACAGTTCTCATGTCCTGTATTAGTAAGAGGGTTTATCCTCTCTCTCTATCTCTCTCTCACACACACACACACACACACACACACACACACACACGTTCACACACACTCCCTCTCCAACAGTAATCCAGGGATTTAACACACAGCTGGTTGTGTATGACGATGTCAGAAGAAGGACGTCCTCAGAGTGCTGACATATACACACAAACATATGCACGCATACACACACACACACACACACACACACAATACACTCACGGATAGTATGACTCACAAATACCCTTAAACACACCTGTGACTAATCTGCTCACTTAAATAAAGCAAAATCGCACACAAAACACACTTAAAACACAGCACCGTGTCTTGTACACACACACACACACACACACACAGGCAGACAGATACTCCATCAGGCGCTGTGTAGGGAAATTACATGTACACATGCAGGCAAATAGGTGTTTAGTCACACACACACACACATACACTCATACACACTAACTCACATACACACAAACAGTTTCTGTCTGGACAGCTGGTCCAGAATGTGCACACACATTAGCATGTTTTATCACATAATGTCAGAATATGTTTGATATTCCTGCTGACTCCAGTTTGACACGACACTGCACTTCACAAGGAATTGCTTCTCTCTCTTCTATCTCTCTCTCTCTCTCTCTGTGCCGTGTGTGTATGTTTGTGAATGAGTCATGCGGCCACCCGCAGGTTACGTACAGCAGGGTAATCACGTGGTTTTGTTATAGAGGTCAAAAGGCCATCAGTACCCAGAGTCACAAGTCATGCTGACATGTTTCTTGTCTCTGGTATTTGCATATGAATATCTACATACCAAAGATGTATTTTTTTTTCTCTCTCTCTTTTCAGCCACATCACTCGTTCCTTTCTTGCCTGTTTCAGCGTGGCCTGCGTTACATCTGACTCGATTAATCCAAACCCTCACATCAAAACGCTCGCTCGTGATTTGGTCGTGTCAGTGTAACTGACAACTCACTTCATTGCGGATACCCCCCCCCCCCCCCCCCCCCCCGCACTTGCACAAATGAACAGTTGTATGTAGCTTATGTGTCACACTTTTTTCATTGGTCCTCTGACACAATGCTATTCAATCCTCTGTCCGTTTTCATCTGGCGAGGCATGAAGGGAAAACCAGGAGAGCTGTGTCATTTCTGTCGTCATCCATTCTTCATGCGGCCTGTACGATAAACGCTGTCTCTAAGACTGGTCTTTTAGAAGTCTTTTTTTTTTTTAATCCTTTATTTAACCACAGTAGGGCCAGTGAGTGCACTTGCTCTTTTCACGTCCGCTCTCCCAGGCTGAAAGAATCGAGAGACGGACCTGCCATGTTTCTAGCAGCTGCTAGCGCCGCTCGAAGTTTAGAACCAACAGCTAGCACTGACTCAGTGTCCCCAGGGGAGCACAGTTTTGGGATTCAAACCCCCCCCAATACAACAACAACAACAACAACAACAACTACTAAGCTCCTGAGGGCTGTACTATGAAGCGAAGTAAAGGTAAACTCTGCTTAAGTTGACTCAGAGTAAGTAGTAAACCTCCTAATAGAAGGGACCTATGGCTTCATTCTCCTAGGAAAACAAAAGCCATAGGCCTCTTCTATTAGGAGGCTTACTACTTACTCTGAGTTCACTTAACCAAGAAGTTACCTGGAGAAGCCAGTTACCCCACTTGGTAGTACAGCCCTCTGGTGTGGAGCCCATATCCACGGCCTTCCTCATTGTCCGTTTGTAAAAAGAATTTAACCCGTACTGCCTGGATCTTTGAACCTTGAAAATGATCAGCGTCTGTGCCGCCTGTCTGGATATTGTTTAGAGCGACAGGCAAACTGCAAAAATGTCACGCGTCCTGACAAGCTCGCTGTCCTTAGCAACCTAGATCTGCACGCGTGCAGAAAAAAAAAAAACACTTGGCTCAAGGTCGATTTTTTTTTTTTTTTCATCCTGCTTTCATTTCGCTCTTTTACTATCACGATTGTCTTTTTGTGTAATCGGCATGACTTGACGCTGAATGCCTTTTGCAACACTCCAAAAACATGACCCATTCAACCCCCATTTTATCGTTGGCTCGCAAATAAAAACAGTAAGATGAGTTGTGATTGGCCCAAAGCAGCAGTCATTGGTTACACTCGTAGTTTTGCATACGTCATGAGCGCTCCAGTGTGGAAACGATGCTGGTATATCAAACCTAAAAACACTGAGCGGACTAAAATTAATTCAGTTTCTCATTTCTACGCCGCGTTTCAACAGACTGTGACTGCGTCTGCTCTCGTGTAAAAATAGCCTTCGGGAAAACTGGCATTAGCGAACAGTGTTTGGACAAAATGTCTGGCCTGAGTCACTGGTATCCATAAAACTGGTATGATTTCTGGAACTTGATCTACGAAGTCCCATGGAAAGCAAAGGTAATTAAGGTTGATCAGGTAGCTGACGGCACCCTTTATTTTGGGTTGAGGTGGTGTTTTTTTTTTTGTTTTTTTTTTTAGCAGTTGTCAACAGCACCCTGTGTGCTTGAAATCTCCCCGAGGGGGGTGGGGGTGGGGGGTGTTTGGAACAAAAAAAAAAAGGTACTTTCTCAGGGAGGTTTGTCATCCAGTTGGGAGGGGGTGGGGGGGTTCTGTTTGGTCAGAATGGCAGTTGTGTGCTTGAAGAACCCGGAGGGGGACTAGGAGTCAAACACGAAGTGACATCATATCAGAAACACTCATACCAAATCACACACACACACTCACACACACACATACGCACACACATGCTGGTGGTATATGCAAAACCTCTACCAGGATGAGGAAAACTCTGTGTTTTCTAAGCATACACAGCCACACCCTAACACCATTGTTGGAATCAATCTTATTCAAAGAAAGGCATGCACACACAAACACACACCCATGTATAAACACACACATAAACAAACACTGCCAATGTCACCTTACCATAAATAGTTTTATTCCACACACCCACACGCGTATTCTAGATTTCAGGAAGACGCACGCACACACACACACACACACACACACTGCAGCGACTCCCCTCTGAGTAGAATATATACTCTGTTATGTTGTTGACCTACATGACTAGGGCAGTGAGTCGGGCCCAGAGCATCTCTTGGCTGTACACACACACACACACACAAACACACACACACACACACAAACACACACACACGCGTGCGCGCACACACACACACACACACACACACAGCAGTATGTGGAAACGATATCAACTCTGCCAGACTCACACTCCCGACTTGTACGACCATGCTCCATCAGTCAGGCGTTTACGCACGATACTGCAGTCACACCCTATGTTACACCAACAGGACATACATTCACAGCCGTTTGCGTTGCTAGGTAACTTTATGTCACGGCAACCGATCATTCATTCAACAGTCATTCAAACTGACAGGCGGTGTGTTAGGGGTTTACCGCTGAGTATGCCTGCTAGTCTGTTTCCGGATTTCTTCGAGTTCACGCATTTGGCCTGAAGTTTACGAATAAGTCAGGGATGAACTGAACGTGAAAAAAAAGAGAGATGTTTGAATTAGACGTTGTAATGTGCTAGCGCCTTTCTTTTGTATACACGTGCATGGTTTCTGTGTTTCGGTCAGCTCCGCCACTTCCTCTGCATAATCGCAAACACTTGACATTATTGGGCTTAAAGCCTGATATGCAAAACTCAGTAAGCTACCACAGTGGGCAGGTGTTATGCAAATGTCCAAAGTAAATGTTTTGGCTTTGTCATTCTATGAAAATTTGAAAGTGCTGTGTGTGTGTGTGTGTGTGTGTGTTGTGACTGGACATGGGGAAGGATCATTATTTGACACGACAGAAAAGAGAATTGTCAGAATGAGAATGGTCCTCACGTTGCACTGTGACACAGTTACCATTAATTCATTTCTGCTGTAACTGCTTCACCTGAATGTCTCTGCTTTAGTAACATTATTTTACTCATTGTACTTATTGCAACTAATTATTTCATTGTTTATTAGGAGAGGGAGATATTACCACAACTAACTAAAACAGAAACACTTAGGACAGTCATGTTTTGCAGGCAAAAGATGTTTTGAGACGTTTGATCAAACCTTTAAAGTTTGCTAAATGTGACTTATTAGAAGTAACTGGTTTAGATGAAGCTATAAGAATTGTGCTTAATTAGTGTTCTCTGTAGGTCAAGCTGTCAGCTATAAAGCCAGTGTGTGTGTTCTCACCTGTGAACTCATACCCCAGAGGTGTGAGTTTACAGGGCTGTGCAAGTGAGGGAGCGCAAGGTGTACTGTTTCACACACGCACGCACGCACGCACGCACGCAACCACCTGTGTGCTGCCCACCTGTGTCTCTGTTTGGTGGAGATTTTGACAGAGGAGATGAGGAGCATATGCTGTGACTATAGGGGTTTGTAGCCCCTCCCCCTTCTGTCTCCACAGCCTAAAAGCTGAGCCAGTTAAAACTACCCAGTGAAACAGATCTGCTAATCCTTTGGCTGAGAATCGGAGAAAGAGAAAGAGAGTGAGACAGAAAGAAAGAAAGAAAGAAAGAGAGAGAGAGAAAGAAAGAAAGAAAAAGAAAGAAAGAAAGAAAAAATGAGAACGAACGCAGAGATAAGGTTAGTGATCTGCATTTGCATATCAAAGCTTTGCCACTTATTTAAATTCATCTTGTGAGAGTTTTTCGTCATTCAGGCATTTTTCAGGTTTCTGAGGAACCTTTCAGGTCTCGTGTATTCAAGAATCAGACGTGCTTTGGAATCGACACTTTTTATATCATGCACCAGGAAATCAGCAGCTTGCGTAGATCTCGTTTAAACTTGTGCACATGTACACGTGCGCTCATGTGAAAACTCTCCTGGAAGGTCCCTCGCATAACAGGTGGACTACCTGTGCAGCTGAACCTTGGAGTTATGGATTATAGTTTATCTGACAGGAGGGGGTGTCCCACAGTTTGCTGAGTGTTTTATCCCTGGGGAAAATCTGTGATCCTCCATGGGGATGAACACCAGGTCTGTTCCAGAGGGGGCGCTGTTCTCCATCAGCTGAAGTAGAGCTTTCATGGCTGTTTTAATTCTGATCAGTGCTTATCAACACTAAAACGGTGATGTGTGTGTGTGTGTGTGTGTGTTGTCTGCAGTGTGTGTTTGCAGTGTGTTATTTTATGAAATGCACACACCTTATCTCTCAGATCAGCAGATAAGCAGTGGGGTTACAGATCTCAGACACTAAAAAAAACCCCCCAAAAAAACAAACCAAGCCAAATGTTGACAGAGAGAATAATAAAATATCAAAGACACCCAGCGTGCCACTCGTCCAACGCCGCCTCAGCTCATAGACACACAGAGTCCCCAAAACGCACAGACGTCAAGTCACGTCACGTCAAGACCCTGAACTTGTCAAGAAAATGTGCGTCGTGTCTTTTGACTCTTAGTGAGCGTGTTAATCGGACGGAGCCGCCAACATGTTTACGTTTCCCCCGTGCATTGGTTCTGGTCATGCACAGTCATCTCCATCAGCTGTCCTCTAGGCACAGCTGACACAGACATTTCTTTTCTCTTTCTTTTTTTTTTTTGTTTTGTTTTTTTCCCCTCGAGATAATTCACTTGTTGTTGTATTATCTCATCGTGGGACTGCAGAGGACCAGGTTGGCACTGGGCGGGTCTGACAGAGCGTTGTCATGGCAGCCTGCCACAGTTGCCAGGACGAAGTGATGTCATTTCCTAACTGTGGGAATTGCTGACCAGTTCTTTTGGCCTGCGTTAGTGTTGTGTGTGTGTATGTGGGCCTGCAAAGAGAAAGAGAAAGAGAAAGAGAAAGAGAGGGAGAGGGAGGGGGGGGTGGTAATAAATCACGGTGCTTTCCGCAGTCTTGAACTTCTACTGATGAATTGTATTGTCGATACTGCAGCCCCTTTCAACTTACAGCCTGC